>NC_137798.1:29959091-30149091 GCF_963383645.1 Muscardinus avellanarius
TAACTAATATTTAAGCTGCAGGTTCAGGCATTCATTTATGCCACCAGAATTATTTCTGCTTTCTGCTACTTTACCTGCAAAAACTCTACTTTGTTGTTTTGTTTATTTGTTTGTTTATTTGATTGTTTGTTTTATGGCACTGAGGATGTAACCCAGGGGCATTCTATCTTCGAGCTACACCCCAAGTCCTATTTTTTTTCTTTATTTGAAAACAGGTTCTCACTGAGTTTCAAAAGGCCTCACAAAGTAGTAGCTGAGGCTGTCCCCAAACCACGATCCTCCTGCCTCAGCCTCCCAAATGCTGGGATTATGGGTGTGTGCCACCACACCCGGCTCAAAAACACTACTTTGATTTCCCTATTTGCAAATTTTTCAAATCAACTGCTATTAAGCATAAAATAGAGCACTGGGAGAGAAAAAGAGAGAACAGAACAGATTTCTCCCTTCTGGAATCAGGGCAACCTCTGCTTCCCCAGATGTGCTCAACACATGAGCCTCTTGGGAGAAGAAGCCACAGGGCCACGCCTTGCCAAGGTCTGGGTGAGGCACCAAACCTCAGCCCAGTCTGGACTGTGAGGGGAGGCCCTGTAGCCCTCTAGTGGACAAGTAGTGGCATTGCTTCTTTTTCTGCATTCAGGGAGGCCCTCAGCTCATCTGGGAGGATGGAAATCTCCATCCAGAATTCGCTGCCAGAGTGACTTACAACTACCCAAGGACCAATCTACAGAGGGCGGGCTGGCCTGTGCCTTAGGAGTGGTGCTTTTGTCATTTCTGAGCAACATTATTCTTGCAAACTTAAAAATGTTTGCTCAAGAAAGGTAGGCTGGTCAAATGCAGTGGCACACACCTGTAATCCCAATACTTGGGAGACTGAGACAGAAGAATCACAGGTTTGAGGTCAGCCTCAGCAACTTAGTGAGACCCTGTTTCAAAAAAAATCAAAGGTGCTAGGGGAAGCCAAGTTTTGTGGCACACACCTGTAATCCCAGTACATGGGAGGCTGAGATAGGAGGATTGCAGGTTCGAAGCCAGTCTCAGCAACTTAGTGAGGCTCTCAGCAACCTAGCAAGACCCTGTTTCCAAATAAAAAATAAAATAGGACTGGGGGTGTATCTCAGAGGTAGAATGTCCCTGTGTTCAATAGAAAGGACGAAGGAAGAAGGGCATGGAGGAACATGCTTGTAATCCCAGCATTTGGGAGGCTGAGACAGGAGGATGGCGGTTTGAGGACAGCTTCAGCTACTTAGTGAGGCCCTCTGCAACTCAGTGAGACCCTGTTTCAAAATAAAGCATAAAAGAATAGGGCAGGGGGCTGGGGGTGTAGCTGGGAGGTAGAATGACCTGAGCTCCATTCCCGATACCACACACACAAAAAAATAAAGGATGAAAGGAAGGAAGAAAGGGAAAAAGAAGAGAGGACAGGCTGGATTACAGAGTGATTTTTAATGGCCTGAATTTTTACTAGACTTCTGGGCACTCCTAGCAGAAGAAAGTTTTTTTTTTAATTTCACACAATGCAGAACAATGTTGAACCAAATGAAGCGGATTCTACAGGACTCTGGTTTCTCCTTTGAGTTTCATTGTACCTCATTTGCTGCCGACACACATCTCAGAGAGACGCCACTGGCGGCCAGTGGCAGAGAAGTGAGGGGTGGACTTATTTTGACAGGTTGAAAACAGGAGGGTTGCCACTGCTTTAAATTTCCGAGCAGCCTTTTTTCCTTTCTTTCCTTCTTTCTCTTGTATGCACTGGGAATTGAACTCAGGGCCTTTAACATGCTGGGCCAGTATTCTACCGCTGCGCTACACGCGCAGCCTTTTTGTTGTCGTTTGGCTTTCTCTTTTGTACTGGGGATGAACTCGGGGGCATTCTCCTGCGAGCTATACCCAGCCCTATTTTACTTTTCTTCTAAATTTTGAAAGAGGATCTCACTGAATTGCTGAGAAAGATCTTTGAACCTGCAATCCTCCTGTCTCAGCCTCCCAAGTACTGGTATTACAGGCGTGTGCCATGTCCAGCGAGGCCCAGCCTTTTTTCAATTTTATTTTGGATCAGGGTCTCACTAAATTGCCCGGTCTTCCGAGGAGCTGGGATTACGGGTGTCCGCTACCACGCCTGACTTGAACAGACAATTTTTATGCTTATTCATTTATGTGAGTAACCTGGACATGGTGCATGCCTGTAATACCAGTGCTTGGGAGGCTGAGACAGGAGGCTTGCAGGTTCAAGATATTTCTCAGTGAAATCCTCTTTAAAATTTTAGAAAAAAAGTAAAACAGGGCTGGGTATAGCTTGAGGGAGAATGCCCCCGATTCAATCCCCAGTACAATTCAGTAACCAACAAACACCGTTCATCCTGTGGTAGTTGTTGCCTATTTCTTCATATCTCTTCCCCACCCTTCTGAAAACCCTGTTTTCCCGTTAATCCCCACCAACTGTAGACACTATTATCCAGCTAGATTGGCCAGTGGGAGTAGCCTGGAGATCTAGGTTGGGGGTCTAGAAGCAGAAAGAAGCCAGATTGTTTGTTCCTCTCTCTCTCTCTCTCTCTCTCTCTCTCTCTCTCTCTCTCTCTCTCTCTCTGTTTTTTTTTTTTTTTTTGGTGGGTCTGGGGATGGAACCCAGAGGCATTTGACCTCCAAGGTACACCCCCTGCCCTATTTTTTATTCTTTATTTTGAAACCGGGTCTCACTGAGTTGCAGAGGGCCTCACTAAGTAGCTGAGGCCATCTGCGAACCGTGATCCTCTGGTCTCAGCCTCCCGAATGCTGAGATTACAAGCGTGCACCACCACACCAGGCTTTCTCTCTCTGTTTTCAATGTCATTTTCCCGCAGTGGTTCCAGATCCCGGTCCATTGGTCCTCTCTCCAGGGTCCTTGGCGGCTCCAACTCCGTACAACAAAGGGAAATTATTACTCAAGCCATCCTGCCTTGCAGAGTGCCCTGATATGGAATGAAGGAGAGGGCTTAAGCCTTCTCCGCCTTCCCTCTCCCCCCAGTTCATTGCCCTTTCCAGGTGAATGTTAGACCTTAGTGTGTCTTGTAACATTTTAACTCAGCCCACTACCCTCCACGGGGCTCTGGTCTCTCCTCTGAACCCCAGTTACACTTAGTCTATGCTGTCAAACTCATGCCCAAAGAAGTCATTGTGGGTCCATTGTTGCAACCAAGGCAGGCCAAGAAAAGGAAGGAGCTCAGGTGTTGCCTGCAATCCTTGATCTAAGGCTTGGAGCAGCCCTGATGGAACCATGAGAGAACTGAGCCCTAATGCTCCAAGCCATCGATTCTACATAGTGAATTCGTTTATGTATCTACTGTATGTAGAACGATACAGCTATGTCAGTGTGCTCAGGAGAACAGAGGAATCAGCCACTCGGGGAACACTCTGTAGACCTTCATTCCTCCCTGGAAACCTCTCGCGAAAGGCTGGCCCAGCTGCAGAAGCTAATTGTGGTAATACCTTTGTCACTTCCTTGAGCCTGTCTAGTTCAGAGGTTATACACAAACGTTTACACTGACATATAAATTAGCAAAAGCAAGCCAGGAGTGGTGGCACACATTTGGAATCCCAGCATTTGGGAGGCTGAGGCAGAAGGATCGGGGTTCAAGGACAGCCTCAGCTATTTAGTGAGGCCCTTTGTAACTCAGTGAGACCTTGTTTCAAAATAAAGAATAAAGCCGGGCGTGGTGGTGCACGCTTGTAATCCCTGCGCTTGGGAGGCTGAGACAGGAGGATCACAAAGGTTCGAAGCCAGCCTCAGCTACTTAGTGAGGCTTTCAGCAATTTAGTGAGACCCTGTTTCCAAATAAAGTATACAATAGGTCTGGAGTATAGCCCAGAGGTAGAAAAGCCCCTGGGTTCCACCCCCAGTACCATGAAAGAAAGAAGGAAAGAAAGAAAGAAAGAAAGAGGGAGAGAAGGAAGGAAGGAAGGAAGGAAGGAAGGAAGGAAGAAAGAAAGAAAGAAAGAAAGAAAGAAAGAAAGAAAGAAAGAAAGAAGAGCAGGGCTGGGAGCTAGGTGTGGTGGCACACACTTGTAATCCCAGAATTCAGAAGGCTGAGACCGGAGGATCGCAGTTCACGGACAGCCTCAGCTACTTAGTGAGGCCCTATTTCAAATAAAGAAAAAAAACAGGGTAGGGAGTGTAGCTCGGAGGTTGAATGTACCTGGGTTCCATCCGCAGACCCACACACAAAAAAAAATAGTAGGGCTGGGGGCAGAGCTCGGAGGTAGAATACCCCTGGGTTCCATTCCCAGTACTGTAAAAATAAGTAATTAATTAATTATTTAGCAAAAGTAGAGGGGAAATTGAATAGTGTGTGTGTGTGTGTGTGTGTGTGTGTGTGTGTGTGTGTGTGTGTGTTACTGGGGATTGAACCCAAGAGCATTCCACCTCCAAAGCTATACCCCTGATTGTTTGTTTGTTTGTTCATTTGTTTGTTTGTTTGTTTGTTTGTTTTGAAGCAGGGTCTTGCTGGCTTGCTGAGAATCTCCCTGAGATGCTGAGGCTGGCCTCAAACCAACGATCCTCCTGCCTTAGCCTCCCAAGCTCTGGGATCAAAGGCGTGAGTCACCAGGTCTGGCTGGTGCTTGTCAATTTAACAAAGTACAGTTGACCCATTCTACTGACCAGACCCACTCAACTTTAACCAAAGAAAGCAGAAGAAATCAATCTTATTTACCTGAGCATACTCAGGCCCATCTTTCTGGACCATCAAACCACACCCTCCTTCCACCACCTTCACACCCTCCCTACCCCAGCCCACTGAGCGCTGTGGAAAGGAAAGAGACGAAGTCTCAAGAGAAACTGTCAACAGGGACAAAGTTCCACGGGGTCGGGAATGAGGAGAGCACCAAGGCGTCACTCCCTGGCTCCCCAGAGTTTTGCCAGTGCAGCAAGGTTGAACCTCCCGGAGGGAGAGAAGCAATGGAGGGTGGGAAAGAGGTGCGGATAAATCTCACTTAGTTTAGCGCCTTTTTTTTCCCTTTTTCGGCAGTTGTTTTCTAAGTGTTTCATTGATGTGTCCTACTTCCTTGGCTAGATTGTAAATTTCATCTCCATCGTGTTCAGCACAGTTCTTCCCCTGCACGTGCTTAACCAGCACAGAGCTGATTAATTAGAGCCTGCTCTGGGGAGGTGTAGACTTGCAACAATCACAGTGTGAGGTTTTTGTGAAGCTACAACATCATATAGTGTCTTGTTTAGGGGAAAAAAACGTGCAGTTTGCTGTTTCATTCATTTAACTTTATATAAACATGCTTTTTGAGGCTAAAGCAAATCTGACTGAAAATAAAATATAAAAACTGTTCTTGGAGTTATTTCTAAACAGAACTTGTCTCTAATCTTTACTTTTTTTTTTTTTGCTGCATTAGGGATGGAACCCAGGAGCATTCTACCTCCAAGCTACATTCCCAGCCCTATTTTTTTTTTATCCTTTATTTTGAAACAGGGTCTCACTAAGTTGCAAGGCTCTCACTAAGTAACTGAGGCTGGCTGTGAACCTGCGATCCTCCTGTCTCAGCCTCCCAAGTACTGGGATTACAAGCGTGTGCCACTACGTCGGACTTGTCTCTAATCTCAACGTAATAGAAATGTACATGATGGTGATGATGGTGATGGTGGTGTGTGTGCGTGTGTGTGTATGACTGAGAATTGGACTCAGGGGCATTCTACCTCCAAGCTACCCACCTCCAGCCATTTGTTTGTTTTTGAAACAGGGTCTCACTAATTTGCTGAGGACCTTGCTACGATGCTGAGGCTGGCCTCAAACCTATGACCCTCCCGTTCCAGACTCCCAAGTACTGGGATTACCGGCAGGCGTGGATGTCGGGCTATTTCTGGCAGGGTCCTAGTGCGCCTCTGGGGCCTTGGCGCCTTGAGATCTGATTGCCTGTTTCAGGCTGGGCCTCAGCGGGTGCTAACCCCCAGTGTGGCTCTCAGACCAGTGAGCCAGGAGCTTCGTCAACCCCTTGGAGGGAGTTTGGTACTGAAACCGGCTCCCGCTAACCAGATTCATGTGAAAATGACTTAGTCTCAAATGCCAATGGATTTAGTTTCAGTGGGGAACAGGCCATTCCAGTGATGAGGAAAGGTGTTTCAGTGATCCACGTCCACCCGGCGTAATCATTAGGAAGGACAGAGAAAGTTAACCAAGAGAGAGGGGGTTGTTTGTACCGACTGATCCTCAGCCAGAAGGAGGACGGGTCCCCCAGGCCTTGGCTAACCCTCTCTTGCTTGCCATTCCCCGCAGAACGTGTGAAGAATGCAACATCCTAAGATAAGGAGGAAATGCCCAGAGCAGCCGGGCTTTGTCCTCTTCCTGCATCTCTCCGAATGTCCTTTGATGCACGGGTCCAATTATAACCCAGAGCGGAAGGCGTTTGGGGTCGCTTGGCTGCAGTGCAGTGTGGGCACACAGACACGATCCCATCCCCCTTGAGCAGCTTTCTGCGTCTGGGGGTCTGGCTCACCACAGGCCCTAGGCTTCTCTTGGTTCTTGCTGCTTGACTGTAATGGAAAGTTGCTTCACCTGGCTTGTGGAAGTGTTGTCTTCCTGAACTCAAACTCTGGCCGCTAGGTTTGTGCAAAACCTCCTAGAAACCTGACAGATCCAGGAACCTTGGCAGAAATCCATGAGGTGTTTAGAGCCCTCCCGTGGGGCTGGTAACAGGTACACGAGTTCCCATCCAGGGAGTAAAACCCACACACAGCACTGCTTAACACAGACCTCGATGGTGCGGGCGAGCACCCAGTCCCCCACGGCCGCTGTGTCCACGATGTCCTGTCCATCCGAAACATCGTCCTAACTCATAGCCATCTTCATCTTAACTTGGTGAGCTTGGAGCCATTTCTTCCTTCCTTCCTTCCTTCCTTTCTTTCTTTCTTTTAATCATCCAATCAGACTTTCAACATATTTTTGTTCTTTTCTAAATATGAAGCTGCCGACATCATATCCTGACACTGAAGGACCTTGGTCTGACGCCCATGACGGCAGGCTCCGGCTTCCCTGGAGTTGGGCGTCCTGCTCTGCCCTCTGCACGGCCCTCAGGTTCCATCTCCACTGCAGTTCTGGAACTGATGCTCACAGCCTCCGTCATGGCCTCCAGTAGAATCTGAAGCACACCATCTTCCTTCCTACCAACTGCACTGACTTCAAGGGTAAAGGCAGAGCAATTCTGAGCACCACCTACCTCTACCCAAGCCAAGCCAGAGCTCTGGGATGAGCAGCCTGCCCTCTGGCCCGGCCCACCTCTGGCTCTGCCGTGAAGCAAACCTGTTCTTCCTGTTTCTGCCAGTCTGCAAGTGAACTCTCATGACCTTTACACCACATTTATTAACTTTGGTAAAGGGAGACCTGGACTTTGAAAGCTCTTTGGCAGGGCTGATTGCCCAATGAAGTTCAAAGACCAAGTTGATGGTGTTCTTTAAAGCCACAACTAATACATTTTCATTCAATATATTTCAGGTAACTGTGCTCAGATAGGCAATAAGACCTGGAATATGATCTGCAGTTCTTTTTCTGGGGCATCCTTTCCAGCTCAATGAACTATACACAAATAAAGAGACAGTTTAATGTGGTATAGGTATTGTGATTCCATTCTAGCTTTCAAATGTTTTGGCTCCACAGTAAGAAATGCAAGTTAAATGACAACCCAGCACGCACACGCACCAACACAGCCGGAACAGAAGTATCTTAGAACAATACTGCCTGCTAGGAAAACTCAGGGGAAATTCATTAGGAACTGTTTCCCAGTACTTGGGAGGCTGAGACAGAAAGATCGCAGGGTTGAAGCCAGCCTCAGCAACTTAGTGAGACTGATATGAAGTAAAAAATAAAATAGGGCTGGGGTGTGTAGCTGGGAAGTAGAATGCCTCTGGATTCAACCTTCAGCACACACAAAAAAAAATCCCTTGTTCATGAAGCTTTTCCATTACCACCCCAACTAAAAATTCTCTTTTCCACTTCTGAAGTGCTGTGCCCTTTTGTTTTGTTTTGTTTTGTTTTTATATAGAAATGTTACCACTTTCTTCTTTGCAATATTTATTAAAATATGTGCTTGGGAACAAATAGACAAATCAACAGCATGAAACAGAGTGAAGAAATCGGCTCAATACATTGGAGAATGACATAGAAAGCAGGGCACGGGGGTGACTCACACCGTGCTGAGACAGCCGATTAACCATTATATGGAAAAATAAGCTGGGTCTCTACATGTCCCTCCCCTCCCCCATAAAAATTTTCAGTACTATGACTGAACTCAGGGGTCTTCTACCACTGAGCTACATCCCAGCCCTTTTTATTTTTTATTTTGAGATGGGGTCTCGCTAAGTTGCCCAGACTGGCCTCAAACTTGTGACCCTCCTGCCTCAGCCTCTTGAGTAGCTAGGATTACGTAATGTGTCACTATATGCAGCTTAGCATAAAGATTCAAACATGCACACACATACACATACACACACAGACAGAGATCAAGAAATAAGATCTTTTTTTTTTTTTTTTTTTTTTTTTTTAGTAAAAACGATCTTTTTTTGTAATGGCACTGGGAATTTAACCCAGAGGTCATTCTATCTCTGAGATACTCCAAAACTCTATTTTATTTTTATTTTGAAATAGGGCCTCACTAAATAACTGAAGCTGACTGTGAACCTGTGATCCTCCTGTCTCAGCTTCCCGATTATTGAGATTACAAACGTGCTCTCCACCATGTCTTGCTAAGAATGGTATGTCTAAGAATGCCTCAAAACTCCAAAGACACAAAAGATAAATAAGATTCCTTAAAAGTTTTAAATTTCTATACAGGATTTAAAAAAACATAAATTCAAAATCAAACTGAAAAATACAGCTGTAACACATGGTAGACAAATGGTTAATTTCCTTTTATAAATAATTTATAAGAATAAACAAGAAAAAAGTCAGCAAGCCAGGCACAGCGGCACATACCGGTAGTTTTTGCTACTTGAGAGGCTGAGGCAGGAGGATGACTTGAGCCCGGGAGTTCAAGGCATCCTTAGCAATATAGCAAGATCCCATCTCAAAAAAGAAAGAAGTAAAGTCGGACGTGGTGGCACACACTTGTAATCCCAGCATTTGGGAGGCTGAAACAGGAGGATCGCGGGTTCTCAGACAGCCTCAGCAACTCAGTGAGGCCCTCTACAACCTACAGACCCTGTTTCAAACTAAAAAAGAAAATGGAGCTCGGGGTGTAGCCCAAAGGTAGAACACCCCTGAATTCAATCCCCAGCACCCCAAAATATTTTTTCATCCAGATTTTCAAAACTTAAAATGTTTGGTGAAACTGGGTGCTATGAAGGTGTGATTATAAAAAAAAAAAGACACCATCACATTGAATTGACCTTCAGGAAAGTTCTGTGGGTCTGAGAAAGCACACAGCTTTTCTGGAGGGCAATTGGAAGTTTCTGCCAAAATGTCAAAGAAACACACGCTTTGCCCGTGTTCTTCAACTATTTACCTGGGCTTAGTACAAATTCTAGCTCTGTCTACAAGGATGCGATTGCAACATCATAGGTATTAAGGAAAAACTGCAAATAACTGAAGTGGACTTTAACAGGAAATTGATAAGTGATAGTTCATCCGGATACTGAACAAGAAAATAAGGATCAAGTAGATCTATATGACCGCTAGTCAAAGATCTCTAAGATATACCAAGAAGCGCACGCACGCACACACATACACACATACACATGCACACACGCATGCACGCACGCATGTGAAAATACTGAGGACTGAGTATGGTAGTCCAGTTAACAGTATTAACATTAATGCTTATTTCTGGATCTTGATATTATACTAAAGATGTCTCTGTGATGAATTGTCACCCCTGGAGCAGGATGGGGGAAGGGTTTCTATGGACTACTCTGTAAATAGAGGTTCCGTGTACTAGAGAGGTTCCGTGTACTAGAGAGGTTCCGTGTACTAGAGAGGTTCCGTGTACTAGAGAGATTCCGTGTACTAGAGAGGTTCCGTGTACTAGAGAGGTTCCGTGTACTAGAATCCACAGGGATTCTATGTACTACTTTTGCCACTTCCTGTGAGTCTATAATTACTTCAAAACAGAGAGTTGTGTTTTTTAAACTCAGGGAGCAGAAAGCATGCTGGTGTTTTTACAGTGTTTTTACAAAGTGTCAAAAAATAAGAAAAGCCAGGCATGGTGGCCCATCCCTGTTATCCCAGTGCTTGGGAGGCTGAGACAGGAGGATGGCAGGTTCAACGTCAGCCTCAGCAGCCTAGAAAGACCCGGTTTCAAAACAAAAAAGTAAGAAGGCCTGAAGGTATAGCTCAGAGGTACAATTCCCTTGGGTTCAATCCCCAGTACCACACACACACACCCATACACACACACACACACACACACACACACACACAGTAAGAATAATTTCTGTGTCATAAACTTAAAGACGTGGGCAGAGAATATGTAACAGGAAGGCCACATCCACCCGGCTTCTCCACCTCTCGGGGATCTCTCCTTTGCAGAGATTAAGAAGAATACACGGTTCTTCTGAAGAATTTGATCTGAGAGAGAGCTCAGAAGTAAGCCTTGTCCTTTGGCAAAAGGCTTATTTATTTGTACCATACATCCCTTACACTATTCTAAAAGTAGGAGATGGGAATTGAAACTACTTTGCATAGTAATGCCAAATGTTATCTCCAGAGAGGGCAGGCTAGCCACCTCTAGGAAAATGGTTCTCTTTCTTAATGTAAATTCAGATCACATTGTCCCCCAGAATTCTATTCGTTCTTAGAAGGGGGAGTCAGTTAGCCCAGAAATTCCTCACAGAAAAATGGAATGCCTCAGCAGGAACGAGGAGACAGTTCATCTCACCGTGGCAGAGCAATCTCCATGAAACTCAAGTGCAGCTCCGGCACTGGGCGCATGCGACTGTGCTGGCCTTCCACGCCAAAGCCCTGCAAGTTTCCACTAAAGCCCCTCAAACCAGCAGAAGCTATGGTGACAGTGGATTCCTTCTCAGAGCGCCCTGAAGCTATGATTCAGGGGAGAAGACAGGCAGTAACCCCGCGTGTTAGGAGTAAAGTTTTTTTTGTTGTTTTTTTTTTGGGGGGGTGGTACTGGGGTTCCTGGAAGCCCTTCTACCTCCGGGATACACTCCCAGACCTAGTTTTATATTTTTTATTTGGAAACAGGGTCTCCTAAGCCAGCGCGCGCGGCTGGCTTCGAACCTGCGCGATCCTCCTGTCTCTGCCTCCCAAGTGCGGGATTACAAGCGTGCCACCACGCCCGGCTGGAGTAAGGTTTTGCATTGTAACACTTCTGAAGAAAAGAGACCAATGTCCTCAGCCTAGCAGACCCCTGCCTGGTTGGAGGGAGGCAGGGGTCCAAAGGGTTTGTCTGAGATAACACCTGAGAGAGAAAAAGGGAGGAATCGGTTTGAGAGGGAGAAGTGTCAGCCCCACTATGCGCATCTGAGAAGCTCTATTGACATGCCAGCCGGCCTAGGGCTTCCAAAGCAGAGATGGCCTCCAGAGAAGCCCCGTGTGAGACAGAAAAGGCGAGGTCCCTGCACCTGTCCTGCCCACTGACTGGCCAGGGCCACCCTAAGAAGAGCAAGGCCTCCCTTCAAAAGCTGCAGTGGACTCGAGAGAATCAACTGTTGGCTGGATGCTCAGAGCTAACCCGGCTTCCCCACCAGGGCCGTGGGTCCTGCCTAGGAAGAAGATCTGAGCTGTTATCACATCTCCCCATACCTGCCACAGGGATCCCCTCAGAGGGGGGACAGGGAAAAACACGATTGAAAACAAGGCTAGGAATTTGGTTGTGCCCGTAAGGGACCCAGCAGGAAGTTACATTAGGCATCCTACTGGGTAATTTGGGATTTGTCCCTCTACGTTATAATTCACTCTATCTTCAAATCTCCAGTGAATGTCTGATTTTGGTAGGAATGAAGGAGAAAACAGCTAGACAGGGGAGGCGGTTCCCATCTCACCCCTGCCCCAAGCCTGTAACTTAGCAACCACGTGGAAACCCTAATCCTAGAGTTCCCATAAGTGGCCAGCAGCATAGAGCACCGAGGCCAAGACAGAGTAACCTGCTACTTGAAAATAGACCACAAAATTGCATGAGACCACACTGACCGCCCCCGCCCCCACTACCTCTTCCCAAACACAGCCAACAAAAGCAATCCAGAGCTGGGCATGGTGGCACAGACCTGTAATCCCAGTGCTTGGGAGGCGGAGACGAAGAATCGCAAATTCAAGACCAACCTCAGCTACATAGTGGGGCAAAAAAAAAAAAAAAAAAAGCAATCCTGGGCACGAGGGAAAAGAGAAGCCCATACCCATTTTGCAAAAGCCTTCAGCTGGCTGCTATACAGAGTTCCTAAAGAGAACCCACACAGACTAGATCGATGGCTTCTAAATTGTGTTCATGAACAGTAGACTAAATACAGGACAATCAGGGAACAAATTGAAAAACCAGACACTGAACGAGCTATACAACAGAGCTATGAAATTCAAGATAGAGCAATATCTCACAAAATTAATAATCCATCACACTTAAATAGGCAGAGACGGTGTTGGTCTCTGGCACCTACACATCCATTCACTGTTTTATTTTTTGGAGGGTTTTAAGTACATTGGTTGCCAACATTTAAAGATCAAATATTTCCTATTAACATCCAAATTTCTAGCTTCTGTTTTAAAATCTCCAGCTCTGGCAGCGCTGCGCCCACATTCTCAATGATCATCCCTCAAGCCTGCGCGCAGAAGCTCTGCTGGGGCCACCAGCGCCTACGGGCTCACCGCCACCATGAGGGTATGTTGCCAGGTATCACTGAACTGAAGCCACCAACCAAAGCTTAAACCATTATACGCACTATGAATAAGGGGGTAGAGCAGCAGATGCATTCATTTAAGAAAAACAGTTCCATCAAAACTAGTTAAGTCCTTCTGAAGGTCATTTGACCATTGCCATGGATTTAAGCACTTGATCCAGAGTGCAAATTATTAACACCAAACGCAAAATGTGTATTGATACAAAGTTGTTCGTTGTAGCATTGTTCTGAGATAGCAAAACACGGAAAGCCACTGCAATGTTCGATGTTCGTCAGTAGGGTAGTACACACAATGGAATACTGTGTGGCTATTTTATTTTTTTATTTTTTTGGTGGTACTGGGGTTCTTGGAAAACCTTCTGCCTCCGGGCTACACTCCCAGACCTACTTTATACTTTCAATTTGGAAACAGGGTCTCTTAAGCCAGCGAGGATGGCTTTGAACCTGCGCGATCCTCCTGTCTCCACCTCCCAAGCACAGGGATTACAGAGGTGCGCCACCATGCCCGACGTATGTGTGGCTATTTTAAATAGAGAAAGAGATTTGATCCAGCAATACCACTTCTGGGTATCTACCCAAAATATAGGAAACCAAACTACCAAACTAATGCATGTGTATCTATGTTCATAGCTGCACAATTCACCATAACCAAACTATGGAACCAGCCAAGATGTCCATCAACAAATCAATGGATTACAAAACTGTGGGATATGTACACAATGGAATTTTACTCATCCATTAAAAAAACTCAATTACATCATTTTCAGGGAAATGGATGGAACTGGAGGACATTATGCTAAGTGAGATTAGTCAGTCACAAAAAATAAGAAATCAGATGCTTTCCCTAATATGTAAGAGTTAGGGAGAAGTGGGTCATAGGAGGAACTCTAGATGAAAAAGGAAATCCTATGGAAGAGCAAACAAGACAACCTAAAGGAGGAGAAAGGAAGGGGGAAGAGGAAAATCTCTAAAACACACAATGTGCTTAAACATATCGAAGTCAACCACTAAGCCAAGCAAGGGAGGGAGGGAATGGGGTGGGAATTGGGTAGGGTGGTGTGTACATGTATGTCCACACCAGTTTTTTACCCCAATATGATGTATGAATATAATGCACCAATAAAAAATTTTTAAAAATAAAATAAATAGGGAAAGAGAAAGAATAAGGTACCACTTGTATATTCCCCAAGCATATACTTTAAGAAGTGGAAGATAGAAAGGAAAAGAGAAGACAAGAAAGATGCAACTTGAAAACCAATATGCACACCTGTAACCCAAGTACTTGGGAAGCTGAAACAAGAAGACTGCAGAACCGAGAAGAGCCTCGGCAACCTAGCAAGGGCCTCAGCAGCCTAGCTAGACCTTGCTTCAAAATAAAAAATTAAAAGGGTTGGGGGTGTAGGTCGGAGGTAGTATGCCCTTGGGTTCAATCCCCAGCAACACACACACACACACACACACACACACACACACACACACACACACACACCCTATAAGAAACTTCTAGAGGCATACAAGTAAACAAAGTATAGGAAAGAGTTACTTTTTTTGGTACTGGGGCTTGAACCCAGGGGTATTCTAACTTCAAGATACACCCAGTCCAGTTAGTTAGTTAGTTAGTTAGTTAGTTAGTTAAAACACAGTCTCACTAATTAGCGAGGGTGTCGCCTCAGTTCCTGAGGCTGGCCTTGAGCCTGAGATCCTCCTGTCTTAGCCTCCCAAGTACCAGAATTGCAGGCATGTGTCACCACACCTGGCTGGAAAGAGTTGTTTTTTACTTTTCACATAACTTTCTATTCCTTTTTAAAATCATGAGAATGTGTTGTAATTTTTAAAACAGGTATTTAGCCAGGCATGATGGCTCACGCTTCTAATCCCATCAATTTGAGAGGCTAAGACAGGAGGACCATGCTTGAGGACAGCCTCAGCTACTTAGTGAGGCCCTTTGCAACTCAGTGAGACCTTGTTTCAAAATAAGGAATAAAAAATAGGGGAGCCAGGCGTGGTGGCACACACTTGTAATCCCAGCATTCGAGACGCAGAAACTGGAGGATCACGATTCGCAGACAGCCTTAGCTACTTAGTGAGGCCCTTCACAACTCAGCAAGCCCCTGTTTAAAAAATAAAAAGACTAAAGCTGGGTGTGGTGGCGCACACTTGTAATCTCAGCATTCAGGAGGTTGAGACCAGAGGATCACCGTTCGCGGACAGCCTCAGCTACTCAGTAAGGCTCTCTCCAACTTAGTAAGACCCTGTTTCAAAATAAAGAATAAAAAATAGGGCAGGGAGTGTAGCTCAGAGGTCGAATGCCCCTGGGTTCCATTCCTAGACCCGCAAAAAAAATTAAAAAATTAAAAAAATAAAAATAAAAAGACTAAAATATAGGGCTGGGGATGTCGCTCAGAGGTAGAATACCCCTGGGTTCCATGCCCAGTACCACACACACATACACACACAAAAAAAGGTATTTTTAAAAAAAGAACAGATAATTCAGATAATTTTTTTGTGTGTATGTGGTACTTGGGTTCCTGGAAGCCCTTCTACCTCCGGGCTACACTCCCAGACCTATTTTATATTTTTATTTGGAAACAGGGTCTCTTAAACCAGCGCGTCTGGCTTCGAACCTGCGCGATCCTCCCAAGCGCAAGGATTACAAGCGTGCGCCACCACGCCCGGCTAATTCAGATAATTTAATGATTAAAACATAATTTTTATCCTGAAAGCAAAATTCTAATTCAGAGAAAATTAATTTCTATGAAAACTCCAACAATGCCAGAAAAATGAAATGTAGCTATACAACATTGACAATGGGTCAGGTTGTCATGACTTGTTCTAATTTCACATATGAAAATAAAAATGCAAAAGAAAAGAAAATACCCACTTCAGTAGATTTTTTTTTTTTTTTTTTTTTTTGGTGGTACTGGGGTTGGAACCCAGAGGCTTTCTACCTCTGGGCTATACTCCCAGACCTTTTTTATATTTTATTTGGAAACAGGGTCTCACTAAGCTGCCGAGAGCCTCACTCAGTAGCTGAGGCTGGTTTCAAACTTGTGCGATCCTCCTGTCTCAGCCTCCCAAGCGCGGGGATTATAAGCATGCGCCACCACGCCCGGCTTCAATAGATTTTAAATATTCAAAAAATTTTATTTATAGCGCACCCAATACTTGCCAGCACTTCATAAGTCCTCCAAAAAAAAAAAAAATCGTGCTGTTAGCCAGGAGTGGTGGTACATACTTGTAATCGCAATACTTGGGAAGCTGAGATGGGAGGATTGCGGGTTCACAGCCGGCCTCCGCAAGTTGTGAGGCCCTTTGAAACTTAGTGAGACCCTGTTTCTAAATAAAGAATAAAATAGGTCTGGCACGTAGCTTAGAGGTAGAATGCCCCTGGGTTTAATCCGCAATGCTGCAAGGGAAAAAAACAATCATACTGTTAACATTCTTCTTACTTTCCCTTCTTTGCACCGTCCTGACCCCACACCCTTCCACACTGCCCAGTCCAGACTGCTGTCATTCACGAATCTCTCATGCCCTAACTAGGGTGGAGCTTAAACTCCATCCCAGGTGAATTCCTTCCGGACCTCAGTCAATCTGTGAAGAAGATGGTGATGTAGACCTCAATCACAGAGGCATTTCCTCAAGTCAGGCAGATGGTGCCACCTTCAAACAAGAATAATCTTATCACCTATTAAAGTTCCCACCTCAAAGAAATACTCCTACACACACATATATTTCCCCCAAAGACTTCCTATCCCCATCTCCAACAAACCAGCTTGGTGCGAAGCAGAAACCAGGCACACACACACACACACACACACACACACACACACACACACACTCTGCCTTATTATGTTCACAGACCCCCCCCTCCCTAATGCCCCCTGCGCTCTTCCAAAAGCAATGGGGCTGGAGGCCAAATGGGGAGGGGGCCACGCGCTGCTCACAGAGCTCCTGGGCCAGAATCCTCTGCTCTTTGAAATGTGGTTTCTCTCAGCTACCCCGCCGCACCCCCTGCTCAGTCCCTGGGTCCCGCTGTCTCGCTCTGGGGAGGAGTTGGGGAGTCGTCAGGCATGCCCCGCAGGCTAGCCCTTTGAGCAAAGCCCTGAGAACCCCCGCTGCAGTCCTGCCCACTCGCCTGCAGCCCCACACAGGTGCAGAGCTGGGAAAGGTTCCCACAGTGCATTAGCTCCGAACGGCGAAGGGGGAAAGAGCGCGGCGCTCTCTAGCCCCTGTCAATAATTCATGAGGCTCAGACTGAGGGGCGCCAGTCAGAGAGTCAGTTTTCCCCCCGATGTGGGGAAAATTAGACCTAGCCTCTCTTATCTCACCGGGATGTGCTGAGTACCACCTCTGTAACTTCTCAGCTGAGCAATCGGGTCCAGCGCATGCCTGTTCTAACACTTGCCACCCCTCCGCCCCCTTCAGAATGCTGAAATCCTTTCTTTTTCAGTCGCTCAGCTGACCTACACATAGACTAAATGAGCCTTTAGCCAGTATGAATTCTATTAAATAGTGATCCCCGGAACTGAATTTCACACACCAAGATTCTCTTGCCTCCAATTGAAGGTTTGTCAACATAAGGTTGACAAACTGGTGGCTTCATTAGCTAGCAGCACTTTTCTAAACCTACCCATCTGTTTCTTCGTCTTTTTGGAAAGAAAAGGCTAACACCAAAAAAAAAAAAAAAAAAAAGGGACATGACAACCTGACCCACTGAACCAAAGCACATTCCAGAACATTCCAGAATACAGGACTATCTGTTGGTTAACTGTGTTTAGCTTTATGAAACTCACTGTATTGTTTTATTTTTCTCCTTTTTCCTCAACAAGTGAAGGTGTTGCCATGGCCCAGCATTGCTTCTCAGCCTGGCATGCGGGGGCCACTGGGCTAAAACCAATGCAGACGCTTGCACCGGGGTTCTTTGGGGCCTTTCTGGAGTAGACCATAGGCCATCCAGATTTATTGAGCCTCCCAGAAACCCAGGAGGGAGATCATTTCAGCCCACTTGGCAGAAATGGAGGCTAAAGTCTTGGACACAGAATTTATAGCTCATGAGGACTTTATTCATCATCTACTCCACATCCTCGTTCGCAGAGGAAGAGTCTGGGCCGTGACAGCAATCATCATTACTATGGGGTGGCAATAATTACTATGTGTTTAGCAGTTTGCAGTTCATAAAGCACTTTTACATTCAGCAAATATTTATGGCATGGGGATAGACGCTAAGACCTGGGGGCATGGTTGGGGGGGGCACTTGACACTCTGCACTGCCACCTCTGGTCGGGGCACCCTCCAGCACCCTCCCTACACCTTACTTAACCCTGTAAATTGGGAGGTCCTCTGGGATGGAGTCGGAAGCTCTATCCTGGCACACTGGTTACCACAGTGACAGAATCTGCCCTCCAGGGCCTGTGAAGATGGAGACTTTGAGCCAGAAGGAGGGGCAGTGCCAAGCCTTGCCAGCTACTTCCTTTCTCTCTCCTGGGCCCTACCCCCTTTACTGGTGGGCTCCCTGGGGAACCACAGGCGTCACCTCCACAGGCAATCTCAAAACATTTGCACTCCTGTGGGCTCTCAACTACGTAGACCCAGACTTTTTTTTTTGCAAAGAAATCAACACAAAGCCTTCCCCACCACTACCAAAAGAAGAGAGAGCCGGCCCTAAGGGAAACACCTAGCTTGGGCCTGGTGAAGAGGAGGACCGCGGAGCGCTGCGGCCGTGCGCCGGCAGGGGGCGCCCGCCGCCACAGCCCGCTCCGGGGTGCCGGGGTCCCTAGCTGAGCCGCCGGGACAGGAGCGGACACGCGGCCCGCCCCGTCCTGCCCTTTGCCCTACTGAGCAGTCACCTCCCAGCGCCAGGCGGTACCAGCCCCGCTGGCCTGAGCCATGCGGAAGGCAGGACTGCTGCTCGGAGGCTGTGCTCGGACGTGGAAGGCGGTGAGGATGGCCAGCTCCGGGGCGACCCGCCAGAACCCGCTCGCGAATAAGGTGGCCCTCGTGACAGCCTCCACCGAAGGGTGAGTGCCCAGGCTGGGACTGAGCCCCTACTGCCTGACAGTGGTACTGGCCTCCTCCTTTGCCTCCCAGACCCCGTCTTTAGGCCCCACACGCAGCCGGGGTCCTGCCCCAGTGAAAAAGAAACCACGTGGTTGGACGGAGGCCCCTCCGGATCCCTGACCCCGACCTCTCCACCGCCGCCCAGCCCGTGTCACTACGCGGCCGGGTGCAGCCCGCGTACACAGCCCCGAGTGAGCCAGCTGCCCCAACCAACAGCTCCACCTAGAGCCTGGGAAGACCGGAAACCAGAAACCCAAGAGTCCAGATTTCAAAACTCCTCTCCCACTATCCCCCTCTACAGAGTTGTTCCAGACACCTCATTTGGGCACTTGACAGGTCTTCCAAAGCATCCTCACCCTTTGCCTAGACAGGACACAGGACTCATGGGTCCAGATTTTTGTTTAGGTCAGTGTGTTGTGGCTTACCCTGCCCGGTAAGCCATCCTCATCCATCCTCATCACACGCCATCCTCATCCATCCTAGCCCTCATTCCAACAGGACTTTACTCGATGTAATTCCTCAGAAAGCAAAAATACAAATGCTGATGGCTGGCCATTGTAAAGCGTGTAACCCTTGCTCCAGGGGAATAGTTGAATTTTTAACCATCCTTTCTCGTCCACCCCAAAACATAACTAAGGAGAGAATTTTGGATATGATGTTGCCTAGTGAGGGAGATATTTGGAGACAAAGGCACTTTCCAGTAAGATCCTTAAACTACGGTTGAGGCCGCTGCTGCACACAGCTCATTTTTCCACTGGGCATGGGGCCTGTCTCCAGGGGTGGGGCAGAAACTGAGACTGTTCCTGGGAACCACAGCTGACAAGGTCTTAACAGATAAACTATGTCCATCTGCATGGTAATGAATGTGCCACTAAGCTTATATTATATTTAATAGAGACACATGGAGGTCATATTGAGAAAGAACTAGAATCCAAACCCAGGCAGTCTGACTCCAGAGCCCAAGCGCTCAGCCTCTAACACTGCAGGGGCCTTCACAGTCTGTCCGTCTCTGCCCGCAGGATCGGCCTCGCCATCGCCCGGCGCCTGGCCCAGGATGGGGCGCACGTGGTCGTCAGCAGCCGCAAGCAGCAGAACGTGGACCGGGCTGTGGCCGCACTGCAGGGGGAGGGACTGAGCGTGACGGGCACCGTGTGCCACGTGGGGAAGGCCGAGGACCGGGAGCGGCTGGTGGCCACGGTGAGCAGCAAGGAGAAGGGCCCAGAGCCAAGAGGCGGCAGAAGGGAGCCAGCCTGAGCCTCCATCTCTGCTTTCCTAGACAGCGTTGGTGAACTACAACACGCACTACTAACCAGACCAGAGCAGTGCCTTCTGCATACATACACCAGTCCACGTGCACACATAGAAAGGTGTGTGCCTTTCTATAATATCCATATCCCAAAGTCTGAGAACAGTCCCATCCCAGAGAATCAAAAACCACTAAGCGGGGCATGGTGGCACACGCCTGTAATACCAGTACTTGGGAGGCCGAGACAGGAGGATTGCAGATTCAAGGCCAGGCTCAGCAACTTAGCAAGGCCCTTAGCATCTTATTGAGACCCTGTTTCAAAATCAAAAATAAAGCCGGGCGTGGTGGTGCACGCTTGTAATCCCCACGCTTGGGAAGCAGACACAGGAGGATCGCGCAGGTTCGAAGCCAGCCGCACTGGCTTAAGAGACCCTATTTCCAAATAAAAGTATAAAATAGGTCTGGGAGTGTAGCCCGGAAGTAGAAGGGTTTCCAGGAACCCCAGTACCACAATAAATAAATAAATAAATAAATAAATAAATAAATAAATAGGGTTGGGGTATAGCTCAGAAGAAGAATGGCCCCTGGATTCAATATCTCTCTGATGCCTCTCTCCATCTCTCTCTCTCTCTCTCTCTCTCTCTCTCTCTCTCTCTCTCTCTCTCTCATTTCAAGTTTCAACCCTGTATCTTCCTTTGAGCAACGTCCCCTACCCCCCGCCAAAAAAAAAGCCCCCACACAGCTGGCCTGGTTCTCTAGTAATTTCCAGTGTAATTGGGCAGATAAGAAAGGTAGATGCAGACACATTCACAAAATACATGTTTCCACTCTGAGATAATAAACAGTCCCCCAATCTTCAGCTTATAGAGTCCCTGAGAACTTATGAGAGGCCGCCTGCCATGTCTCATCACCCACTTTGTACCATCTACTGCATTCAGAGACTTACACAGTTTTTCTATAAACCTGACAACAGCCCAAGCAAGGCAGGAACTATTCCTCCTGTTTACAGAGACTGGTTAAATAGCAGGAGCCACTTCCCAGGACCCCACAGCCAGTAGGGAAAGAGCTGTGATTCAGCCCAGACCCGCCGCGCTGCCTTCACTCTTTGGCTGCCTACAGACAACCAGGCACTTCCTCGTTAACATAAGGCCGGGCCTTCGGTACCCTTATGGACTTTAGTCTCAAAGTATCCAAGCCAGTGTCGAAGTTGGCACTTGACACCAGCCATACAGAATATACGAACAATCCAGACTCCTCTCCCTCCAATATCCAGGGCACGTGCTTTATTTCCCAGAGTGAATGATGGTAGAACCTACCCCCAAGGGAGAGTAGAGTATTGAATTAGCAGCTTGGCAGAAATAATTTGGGTAATCTTAGGAGAGGACCTTAAATAAAAGTAGATGGTAGCATTGTGGACAGAATAAGGTATTTCCATTTTTTAAGGAGCCATTTGGCAAATACTCAAATGTGCATTGCAAGGGGCTGTTTGTGAGTCTAAGAAGGTCACTTTGCCTGACAGGCTGCTGGGCAGAGCCCAAGGTAAAAGCCTTGATCCTGAGGGTAGAGGGAGCCATTTAGGAGCCTAGGCCAAATTAGTGACCAGCCATTTGAAACGTATGTAGCAATTTTATTTTTGGTTTTGCAGTGTCAATAGTCGAAAAGCGGGTCCTTGAGCAATTTAATGTAAAGATCCTACTGTGAAAACATCCTCAGGCACCAATTGGGCCCACTTAGCAGGTCCTGCAGCCCTGGCGCAGAAATGGGACTTGAACCAGACCCTTAGGAGTGAGCGGGAGTGGACAGATAGAGCAGGGATGGGCTCCAGGTGACCCTGCGAAGTGAGCAGACAGCCAAGGAGGGACTGCGAGGAGAGGGAACCCTGCCCGTCCCCAGCACAGAGCGTGGGCACAGGAGGACCTCGGGAAGTGAGCCACATGGGAAGGCCGGAGGAGGGCCTTCATAGCCTCCGAAAGGAGTCTGGATGTCTGCGTAGGAAATAAGAAGCCATGTAAGGCCCTGAGCAAGATGAAAATGGTTATTAAGGAAGGCTTATCTGGCAGTTCTAGGAGGGAGAAACGGACGATCCTGAGCCAAGGACATTAGTGAGGAAGCTGCTGTCCATTCAGGTCTAAAGCAGTGCCCCAGAGTGATCTCCCGAGAGATGCTCGGTGGGAACCAAAAGACATCTTTCCAACCACTTGTCAAGAAATGAGAAATAGGAGGGATGAGTCAAAACTCACTTCCAGGGAGCTTTGGAATGGAGGACGAGAGGATAATTGCCAACAATTTGAGACATGTTCTGCCCATTGCCAGCTGTTGCCTGCGATGAGAAAAGCGATGGGCCTGGGGAGTGGCCTTCTAATTACACCCAGAAGCTTCTCCATGGAGTGGTGGTGAGCAGAACCCAGATTAACAGCTTCTGCACTTGATTATACTCTTTTAGAGAGAAAAATACCTGTTAGAACACAGACAACTCCTAAGCACTTTAGTGATCACATGTAGAGCAAGACTTAGAAGACACCAAGGTGGCCGTGGGTAACTTTCTCGTTCATCCTTTATGGTTCTGTCTCACTTCAATCCAGACCTGGCCTTCTCCCCCTCTCTGTGTTGACAGGCCTGCGAGGGGAGGGAGACGGGATGCACGGGGGAAATAGAAAAGCTGTCCAGGTGATTTGAGCGCAATCCACCATCCTCTCCCCACTCCAGACCCCAGACATACACGCAGAACACAGCACATCACTTTCCTGTCACAAGTCCATCGGTGAGGCTCATGCAGAGCCGAGGCAGGAGACTGGGACCTTGAGACACAGTGCTGAAATTTAGAGAGCACAAGTGTTGGTACTGGTTTTAAAAGATTATGTGACTTTAAATTTTTTGCATGTTGACAACGCAGTCATTCCTTTAGCAAGTGAAGAAACAACTGAGCTTAGCACCTAGTTAGCAAGAGTAATTCGTTAAAAGGAGAAACCAGCAGATGGTGTAGGTTGTTAATAACACCCCTCATGTGCCAAATCTGAGGCACAAAGTTGATTGAGGGCCCATTTAGTGCTACTTGCCCAAGGCAACAAAATTGCTAGTTCTGGGCCAATGCAAAGTCTGGCTTCAGGGTGGTTTAGTATTGAAACCCCTTGTTGGCAGATTCCCCTTGGCCATTCATTACTCTAGCACACGCCTTCACCACCTACTTACAACTTATTCAGGAGGTGAGATGCCTCCCTTCTTGGCTTTCCCAGTGTAAACCTCAGTTCTGTCTTGAATCCTCCATGCCTCCCGGCCAAAAGAAGGATGAGAGAAAATGAGACCCAAGCTGAGTGAGAAACCGCTTTAAATCCAAGCTGTGTCTTCACCATGATGGCTCTCTTAGGCAACCAGCTTCATTTCATCAGGACCCCAGCTCACTTTCCGAGGGCCCCTCTGAGCTAGCTCTGTGCTTCAAAGTGGAAGACTGACCTCAGTTCTGCCACCATTACCTAGCTGTGTGCCCTCGCCTCTTCTAACACAGAAGGGGCGGGCCTCCTGTCCTTAGCAGGTCCCAGTGCATCACTGCAGAGTTATATTGCCACTAAACGAGGTCTGAAGAGTTCCTGGAGAGGGAACCTCAACTCGGGATGAGTGGGGTTCTTAACAAATGTTGCAGAAATGAATTTAAGGATGTGTCTGTTAGAGACACAAAGATTTATTTAGGAAAGCAAAGAATACAGCCGGGCATGATGGCGCACGCTTGTAATCCCAGCATTCAGGAGGCTGAGACTGGAGGATCGGGGTTCACGGACAGCCTCAGCTACTTAGCGAGGCCATTCACAACTCAATGAGACCCTGTTTCAAAAATAAAAATAAAAAATAGGGCTGGTGGTGTCGCTCGGAGGTACAGAGCCCCTGGGTTCCATCCCCAGTACCACAAATAATAATAATAATAATAATAATAATACAGATACAGTGGAGACGGGGGTGGGGGACACTTAAGAATGTCAGAGGCTTTGGGGCTTCTCAGGCTCTTCTTTTAAAGGAAATTTGGTGAGGAGTGGGCGTGTGAAGGTATATGAAAACGACATGAGTCTGGGGTCACAAGACAGCCCGTGGTTGTGACAATTCTCAGGATACTTAGGTTGACATGATCTCCACTATCTGAGTAGTAGATAATGTTGGTAAGTACTCTAGATTATAATTTTTAATATTATATATTTCTTTGTTTAATTTACTTATTGCATAGGTTAATTAACCATGCACAAAGTTATTCTCATAAGTGGGTCAATTTGTGGTAACTCTAAATTGACAGACTTCCCAGAAATTTGGGGCAAAAAGGTATGCAAAGGTCTAACCCCCCCCCCTTTTTTGTTTCTTTTCTGCCTACTTTTTTATTTCTTCTATCATACCTCAATATGACCTTGGACATAAGTTTTATCCCCTTCAGTGAGGAGACTGGGTTAGACGAGCAAGACCCCGTCAGTGGGCACTTTCCATAGGTCTGCTTAAGCCAGTTTCTCCACTCAGGTAAGTGTGGACAGGTTGACTTAGGTTACGGTGATTCCTTCAGGGACACTGGACAGTGAGCACTTGGGGAAATGGGGCTGGGACTCTGTGAAGAGGGAGGGAGCCGAGAAATAGATTCTAAGGCTAGAGTTGAGGACATGAGAATAAAAGAGCTCCCCAAAAAGAGAATAAAAAGCCGGGCATGGTGGCACACGCTTGTAATCCCAGCATTTGGGAGGCTGAGACCTAAGGATCGCGGTTTACAGACAGCCTCAGCTACTTAGTGAGGCCCTCCACAACTCAGTGAGACCCTGTTTCAAAATAAAGAATAAAAAATTGGGCAGGGGGTGTAGCTCGGAGGTCAAATGCCTCTGGGCGCCATCCCCAGACCTGCAAAAAAAAAAAAAAGAATAAAAGAGAAGAAAGGGATCAGATACCCTTAGAAGACGTAGACTGGAAAGACTGCGAAAGAAATGAGACAGCCTTACACGGTTAGCATCAGAGCTTAGGATAACTTTGGAGAGAAATGTTTCAAGAAAAAGAGGTGTTATTTTTTGTTGTTGTGGGTCTGGGGATGGAACCCAGAGGCATTCGACCCCCGAGCTACATTCCCTGCCCAATTTTTTATTCTTTATTTTGAAACAGGGTCTCACTGAGTTGCGGAGGGCCTCACTAAGTAGCTGAGGCTGTCTGCGAACCATGATCCTCCTGTCTCAGCCTCCCAAATGCTGGGATTACAAGCGTGCGCCACCACGCCTGGCTCAAAGGTGTTATTTTGACAACTGTTCCTAAGAAGAAATTTCTTATTCACACTGATAAACTCACCTCCCTTGCTTACCTGCAGCCCTGACCCAGACCTTCCTCCACCCTGCAGGCTGTGAAGCTTCACGGGGGTGTTGATATTCTGGTCTCCAATGCTGCTGTGAACCCCTTCTTTGGAAACCTAATGGATGTCACTGAGGAAGTGTGGGACAAGGTGAGAGCAGGTCAAAGTGGGGGGGGGGGCTGGAAAACATCCACACACAGCCTGCTCTTAGAATCTATGGGAATGTGACATGCCACGCGCCTGGCGTGCTCCTGGGACAGGGCAGGTGGGTGGCTTCCTCTGTTCTGCTTGCCTCTTTCCTTTCTGATTTGGGTGTTTTGCTTGTTTGTTTTTTGCAGTGCTGGGCACTGAACCCAGGGCTTTGTCCTTGTGGGCAAGCACTCTGCTCTAAGCTCTCTCCACATCCCTCTCTCTAGCCTGTCTTCCCCTAGTTGCCCTGTGCTAGCCACCTGCTTCCCTTCCCCGCTCTCTCCCCAGCATGCTTACTCATGCTCCTCTTCCTGGTTTATTTCCAGGACAGACGTGGCAGCTAATGGGCCAACAACTAATACACTTAAGTGTACACACCCACCCGTCTCCTTTCAGCTGCCAAAAAAAAAGAATGCTTTTTTGTTCATTGGGAAATATTAATAGCTTCTGGTTAAGTTGAAACACCAATTCTGGTGAAGTGACCAAAGTTGCTGCTTGTGTGGGGTGTGTGTGTGTGTGTGTGTGTGTGTGTGTGTGTGTGTGTGTGAGACTAGGATTGAACCCAGGGGCATTCTACCTTCAAGCTACACTCCCAGCCCGATTTTATTTCTTATTTGGCAACAGAGTCTTGCTAGGTTGATGAAAGTTTCACTACTTGCTGAGGCTGGCCTCTAACCTGGGATCCTCCTGTCTCAGTCTGCCTAATACTGGGATTACAAGCATGTGTGGGCCACCACACCCAGCCAAGTTGCTACTTTATAACATACAGCCTTTGGAAAACACTTCTTAGCTGCAATATTAAGAAAATTTGAGATCCAGATGTCTAAATTTAAGTGCGAGATTATTGGTTTTAATGTGAATGTGCATGATTATATTGTACTCATAACATATTTCTCATACCTCTATCTTTTAATTATAAACCTTTAATTAAAATATTTGTCTTCATTTACTAAGGTTAATATTCCCACATGATTTGGAAATGCTAAATTTCTTATGATCTCCTATGGTTTTGCTTTTTACTCGAATGTCAACAATTTCTTAGCACTAAAGTGTAAGAAAAGCCGGATGTGGTGGCATACACTGTAATCCCAGTACTTGGGAGACTGACACAGGAGGAGTACATGGTCAAGGCCAGCCTTAGAAACTTAGTGACGCCCTCCACAACTTAATAAGAACCTGTTTCAAAATAAAATAGGGCTAGGGGTTGGCTCAGAGGGAGAATGCCCCTGGGATCAATCCCTAGTACCATAAAAATTAAATAAAGTACAAGGATATTAAAATATTATAATTTCTTTATCAGTGTTGCACACACATAAAGACCAAAGTGCCAAAACATCCTTCAGTGACCCAGTTCCTGACTGATATCCTTTAAAGAAATAGCTTTCGTGCAGTCTAAATAGAAACCACACAAAAATCAGCTTTTAATCAAGTAATTTTTTCTTTTTAGTTTAATTTTTTTAATATCATAGTACATCAAACCTAAATGCAATGATTGATCCTTGATTGTACTTTGAAGTTTTTTAAGAAGCAAATTTGAAGGAAAATTGGGGAAAGATTTTTATGGACAATATAGTAGATAATATTATTATCATTGTTACATTTCTTGGGTTTGATAATGAACTGTGGTTGTGTGAGAGAATGTTCTTACTCTTTGGAGATATATGCTAAATTATTTAGGGATAGAGCATTGTCATGCCTGCAACTTACCTTCAATGGTTCAGTTAAAAAAAAAAAACTGTACAGCTACATAGAGAGGGAAAGTGGGGCAAAATGTGAAAATAGGTGAATCTAGGTGAGAGATAGCTAAGTACCACTGCACTTCTATATCAACTTGTAAGGTTGAAATTTTTCAGAATAAGAAGTTGGCATAGGAGCATGGGGCGGGAATAACCCTGCAGTGTTTAGGATAATGTAAAAGTCATTTGTTGTTTGTTTGTGGTACCAGAGATGGAACTCAGGGACATTCTGCCTCCGAGCTACATCCACAGCCCTATTTTTTATCCTTCATTTTTAAACAGAGTCTCACTAAGTTGCAGAGGGCCTCACTAAGTAGCTGAGGCTGGGCTGTGAACCTGTGATCCTCCTGTCTCAGCCTCCCAAGTACTGGATTAGAAGTATGCCACCACCACACCCGGCTTATACATTTGTTTTGAATTTGAAACATGGAGATTTTGATTGTAGGCTATGGCCTCATTTCTCAAAAAAAGTGCCTCCTCATGATTCTACTTTCTGATAAACGTCCAGTTAGGCAGTCCGTCTTGGAGGGCCAAGAGCACCCCACTCCCTTAAGCTCAGAAACTAGAAGACTGCTAGAACCATCCCAGGTGCCCCAGCCAGGCCACGGCCTCCCTGAGAAGCAGTGGCCACTCTGGGGCGGGTCCAGGAGGTACGCCAATTCCAGGCTCTTCCCTGCTTTGAAGAAACATGGGAAACCCTGCTCAAATTCAAAACATCCCTGACAGTTGGCTCATTCTGGGCCAAATTCCTCTTGGCTGGTTAGGAGAGGTGAACCAGGCTCCATCCTTCACCTGAGCCGAGTGTGTCACTGTCTAGCTGAACGAGCTGATGAGAAATGTCTGTGCCTGAGCCCCAGGCTCCCCCTTGTCAGGTCCCAGCAAATTATCCCTGAAGCCTCTAACCAACAGACCAGCTGTAACCGGCAGATCCCGGGGGCATGTGTAACTCACCTCTGTGCCTTCCAATGCCATTCCCAATGCCTTTCCCCTTCTCTCGACTGCAGATCCTGGACATTAACGTGAAGGCCACAGCCATGATGACCAAGGCAGTGGTGCCAGAGATGGAGAAACGGGGGTATGGAGATTGAGAGGGCGCGGGCTGAGCAGGGCTGGTGTTGCAAGAGAGCGGGGTGAGTGGGACCCACGTGGGTGAGGGTCATGGTCTCTACTGGAAAGAGGGTCAGCTTTCTTTTTTCCCCCCCAGGGGCGGCTCAGTGGTGATTGTGGGTTCCATAGCAGCCTTCTCTCCATTTCCTGTAAGAACCCCTTTGCCACTTAACTTCCATTCCACCCTCCTTCCCACATCTTTCCACCCCTTCAGTTGCCCAGAGAAGTCTGTGTCCCCTCCTGGAATGGCACCATCAGGTCCCTTCCCATAAAATAGGTGTTTTGCCTCCTCCAATCCTAACCTGTGAGGACACAGGACAGATCCCTAACTGTGACCATCCTATATAGGAGGTGTCCTATTGACCCCTGCCTTTTTCTTTTTTCTTTGGTGGTACTGGGGTTCCTGGAAGCCCTTCTACCTCCGGGCTACACTCCCAGACCTATTTTATACTTTTTTATTTTTGGAAACAGGGTCTCTTAAGCCAGCACGGCTGGCTTCGAACCAGCACGATCCTCCTGTCTCTGCCTCCCAAGCGCGGGGATTATAAGCGTGCCCCACCATGCCTGGCTGACCCCTGCCTTTGATGTCCAGCAATAATCAACAGACTAACCCATTCTCTTCTTTCCTCAGTATCTGGGCCCTTACAATGTTAGTAAAACCGCCTTGTTGGGCCTTTCCAAGAACCTGGCGTTAGAGCTGGCCTCCAAAAACATTAGAGTGAACTGTCTGGCACCCGGACTCATCAAGACTAATTTCAGCAAAGTGGTGAGGAAGGGGAGCTCTGCATCACCCTGGGGCCCCTTGAAGGGCATCCACCTCTTTGGATGGGAGAGCCCAGCACCTGAGTCCTGAGTTCCCACCCACTTCCATTCTCCGTCCCCAGGCTTTCCCAAAACCCCTCTTCATACCAGCTGCCCTGTCTCACACAGTCCTATCCCAAGATGTAGGGCAGAGACGAGGGAGTCAGATTGCATCCACAGTGTTCCATCTCTCCTGAAGTGGATGAGAACTGGGGAGACCAGCAAAATGTCTCACTGACTCTTAGAATGAAACAGACGAGGGCAGTGTGAGGGAGCTGGGAACCAAGAAGCAAGAGGAAGTGAAAAGGGCCGTCTGTCCATCTTGCCTCTCAATAGGTATGGGGACAAACAGTTTCTTCCCCTAATAGTTCCTCAGTTTCCTCTTCTTGCACTAAGAGATTTCCCTTCTTTTCGCAGTTGTGGGAAGATAAGGCAAGAGAGGACAGCATAAAAGAGCGCATGAATATTAGACGGTAAGCCATCACAGGGGAGGAGTGGGAGGGATGAAGACGGAAGAGTCTGTCCCTCACACAGCCCACAGCTTACTGCCTCAGCCCCACAGGTAATACTGTCTCCAGGCCTTCACAAGTTCATAAACACAATCACTGCAGTGGTATGCCCAAAGAAGCTGCTTCCATTGCAAAAAGCAGAGGCATCAGCCAGGCATAGTATGGCACACACTTGTAATCCCAGCATTTGGGAGGCTGAGACAGGAGGGTCGCAGTTCGAAGACAGCCTCAGCTCCTACTTATTGAGGCCCTTTGCAACTAAGTGAGACCCTGTTTCAAAAAATAAAGAATAGCTGGGCATGGTGGCGCACGCTTGTAATCCCAGTGCTTGGGAGGCGGAGACAGGAGGATCCCGCAGGTTCGCAGCCAGCCTTGCTGGTTTAAGAGACCCTGTTTCCAAATAAAAAATATAAACTAGGTCTGGGAGTGTAGCCCGGAGGTAGAAGGGTTTCTTCCCCAGTACCACCACCATAAAAAAAAAAAACGAAAAAGAATTAAAAAATAGGGCTGGGGTGTAGCTCAGAGATAGAATGCCCCTGGGTTCTATCCCCCGTATTACAAAAAAAATTAGCGTCAGGGTTTCAGTGAAGCAGAGCTCTGGGACAGACCTGCCCCCTCTCTGCTCTTTGCTGACTACCTCCATCTCTGAGCATCCATGGAGACCAGGGACCAAAACCAAAACCACGCTTTAGTTCCTCTAGCATAGTTATGTTTCCAAGCTCAGCTTGATGGCCTTAAAATCCAAGTAAACAGAAACAAAGAGCTTTACACAGCCCCCAAATCCTTTGCCAAGGAAAGATACTCTCTTCCCCAGTGCTCTGGGTGAACTATTCAGATACCTTTGCTGGGTTCCCTTTCCTCTTAAGTACCCTGCCTCTCCCTACCTTCTGGATTCTGGCACTCTTGCCTTGTTCCCTCAAGGGCAGATGCCAGCAGTACCTACCACCTCTTTCCTGGTCCAAACATCCCAGACTCCCTCAAGTCCTCCCAGTGCCATTTTGATGTCAGACATGAGCTCTTGAGGCCTAGTTCACAACTCATTAATAAGTGTTGTCATTAGCCGGGCGTGGTGGCGCACGCTTGTAATCCCCGCGCTTGGGAGGCGGAGACAGGAGGATCGTGCAGGTTCCAAGCCAGCCGCGCTGGCTTAAGAGACCCTGTTTCCAAATAAAAATATATTTTAAAAAATAGATCTGGGAGTGTAGCCCGGAGGTAGAAGGGCTTCCAGGAACCCCAGTACCACCAAAATAATAATAATAATAAATAAGTGTTGTCATCCTAGAACCCCAGTGAATGACATGGCTCTAGGCATCTCCATCCTGGACGCACATAAGGATCACCTGGGGAGCTTTTTAAACTGCAGGTGCTCAGGCCCAACTCCAGAGATTCTTCTCTAACTGATCCATGGTACAACCTGTAACCACATCCTTTCCTTCTTTTCTTTTCTTTTTTTGGTATATGGGGAGGGGGTTGGTTTGGTTTGGTTCAAGACTCCCAAATGATTGCAAAATTTGCTGCTAGATTGGAGAACTACTAATCCAGGCCTTCTAGATGCAAGTTACTCGCTCTACCCACCTCTGGAGCATTCTGTGGCAGTCACTTGAAATCTTCACTATCTAAAATATGGAACAGTCAATAATGTGTACTAATACAATGATAATTAGCATGTTCTTACAAAACAACCCCAAACCTTAAAAGGACAAAAATGGTTTCCTGAGGTCTTTTGTGCATTCAACCTGTACAAATGGAATTATTTTAAATGCATCATTTATTGTCACACAGACTCCCTGACACTTGAATAGTGAGACAAATTCTTCTGAAATATGAAATAACTGCCTGCCATTTTATCGGTACAAATTTGGATTTTGGTGTCTTGAGTGCTGTAAAAAACAGAGCATTATCCCTATATTATTTGAATATAATGTGTACTGGTTTTTGCAGAGTATAGGATTTATGCTTATACTAAATTATAATAGCTTATCCTCGTGATAACCCTACTTAATAAGCAGAAAGCTTGTGCACTGCTCCCGAGAAGTCATCTGAAAATTCTTGGGTAAGAAAAGCTAATTCCCTGTAGGCCAGGTAAGGGGGCCTGGCCTGTCTGATTTTTACTCCCTTCCTTATTTCTCCTGTTCCCCAGGCTGGGCCAGCCAGAGGACTGTGCAGGAATCGTGTCTTTCTTGTGCTCTGAAGACGCCAGCTACATCACTGGGGAGACAGTGGTGGTAGGGGGAGGAGCTCCATCCCGCCTCTGAGGACCTGTAGGCAGCCCACCAGAGCAGAAGTTGGCTCCAACACTGGGGGCATCCAGCACTCATTTGCTGGCCTTTTGAACTATGCCCATCCTACTGCTTACCCCGCAAAACCAGTTCTGCCCTGCGATAAAGTCCAGCCTTCCCTGCGGCCAAGGTGTGATCCGATGAGGATCCCCACTATTGCTGTGGCCTTGGCTGAGAAGGCTGCGTCTACCCTGGCAAAATTAAAAAAAAAAAAAAAAAAATCCTGGGCCTCTGGGGAATTTGAGGGGCCATGGGAAAGAAGGCACAAGGAGTGGAAGGTGTATGGTTGGAAATTAACAACTTGCAAATGAGGTGCAAATAAAATGCAGATCTTCTTGCTCTGAATCCGCGTGTTGGTTTCTGCGTGAGGCGCTTAGGTATGGTAGCTGAGCAGAGAGCAGAGGACCGGGCAGGCTGGGTCTCCGCGTCCCCCCAGCTGTCTTCCCTGGCTCCAGGACCAGAGCGCGACGCCGAAGGGTGGAGGTGTCTGCAGAGCTGCCAGCTGGGAGGAGGTGGCTCGGGAACTCCCAGGTGCTACTCTCAGCCTCACACCCGAGGGATGGTGCCAAGGACGCCACGGGGATCCCCGAGGCTGGGCGGGCTAGCAGGAAATAAGCGCGAACTCCCCCAAATCTGGCCAGGTCCTCTCCCAGCATCGCCCTTGGTTTGGAGTTCCCTCCAGGGTCAGCAAGGACGAGCTGGACGGGTCCTGAGCTGAGGGGGAAAGGGAGGGGCCCTGCAAGGGTGACCCGGGGAGGGGTACCCAGGCCCTGAACAAAGAAATTGGGGGCTCTACCCTCGCCGCCGGGTGAGTGGGTGTCTCGGGAAGCCGGAAGGCTGCCCCCCGCCCCCGGAGATACCCCGGACAGCAGCGCCGCGCAGCGAGGCTCTCACGAGGTAGCCCGCGGGAGGGGTCGGCGAGCGCGCGCGGGGTCTCACGCGGCTGGCGGCGCAGCGCGCATGCTCGCTCGGGCTCCTCTCCGGGCGGGGCGGGGGACCCGCCGCTCCGAGGCGGGGGGAGGAGCGCTCGCGCAGCCGTCCCTGACAGGAGCGGGCTCCGCCGCTGCTGCAGCGCTCAGCGCCCGGGCCCTGCCGGAGCCGGGACTAGCATGTGCCGCGGCTCCCCGGCGGCGGCGGCTCCTCTGCAGCAGCAGCAGCAGCAGCGGCCGCCATGGCCAAGGCCAGCGTGGAGCTCACCCGCGAGCTGCAAGGTAAGCGGCTGCCTCGGGCTCCGGGACGCCCCGTCCGCGAGCATCCCAGACCCAGTGCTCTCCTGCGCGCGGTACACCTCAGCCCGGCGCCTCCCGCCCCTCACGTATCCTCGCTCCGAGGCAGCCCCTACACCTGTACCCCGGCTCCAGCATCGCTGTCCCCGGAGCATCCTCCTCTGCCCCCCTCGCCTCACCCTATCAGGACCTTCCTGTCCTGGAGCCGCCCGTCCCGCTCTTCGGCGACAGGTGCAGTTCCCTTGGCTCCCGGGAGCTGACGCTCAAGGTTCCTGACCCACCCCTCCGCGAGGCGTCCAGTCTTCGCTCCAGAGAGTCCCCTGCTTTCCCCCACCCCCGCCGGGCGGGGCCAGGCCCGCCCCACCAGGCGATGGGAGCTGCCCCTGGTCCTGACCGCTGCGTGTCTCAACACCCTCCCTCCTCTCGGCCCCGCCCCGGAACTGGCCCTGGGGAGCCCCCTAGGAGCCGGGCAGCGCCCAGGCTAGTGGGGCAACGAAGGGAGTCAGGATTGGAGCTAAAACCAAGAGCCGAAACCCTGCAGCTCACCTCCCACAGCCCCGGTCCCAGCCTGTCCTCTTCCCACTGCCCACCACCCACACCTGAAGGCCACTCCCGCTTTCGTGGTTCTCAGACTCTCCCCAAACCAAGCCCCCCACCCCAGCACTGCCACAGCCCTGACCCCCAGAGGCAGGAGCACAGGCTAGCCCACGCAGGACGCTCAAGGATACTCAGAGGCACGCTGCGCTGTGGTGATTTCTCACACCTACACACGCACAGGAGCACGACCAGGAGATGTGTATACACACACCTTTACAGAAACTGCACCCCCGTCACACACATGCACACACACTATGGGATACCGGATGGTTCTGCCAGCAGATGGGTATGGGGCTCATTTAAACACTAAATTCTTCCCCCTGCCACCAGCACCCCCCACATACACACACAGAGGAACTGTCTGGCACTGTTTCCCTTTAGCAGCAGCAAGCCAGCAGACTCATTCACACTTCTCTGTCCCCACCAGTGCCACTCAGGTTCCTTGGCATTGTCAGAAGGCACACACGCATGTGTGCTCACACACACACACACACACACACACACACACACACACACCATAGTAAAGGCAGACTCTCATACCCAGACCACCTAGGATACAGTCTAGGGACACCCCCACACCTCCACACACTGACTCACTGTGTATGTGTCATGGCTGCAGCAGTGCATGGGCTGGAGAAATCCTTCACACCTCAGAGGTGTAAGACACACCCTCCCACAGTAAGTGTCACTCAGCAACTGTCCCCTGACTCTCAGGACACCAGGAGCCAGCATTTTCTCCACATCCCACTCCCTTTCCAATAGGAAAAGTCACCCAAGAAGAAAAAGTCTCTGTCCCATACTCCTCTGTCCCTGTTTCTCTCTCCTCTCGTCTGCCCCTGCCCCTGCCTCTATCTGGACAGCCCCAGGGGAGTGGGGGTGGCCAGGGTGAGGGGAGCTCTGAGCAGGCCCCCACCCACCTGCAGACAGCATCCGAAGATGCCTGAGCCAAGGGGCTGTTCTCCAGCAGCATCGTGTGAAACTAGAGACAAAACCCAAGAAGTTTGAGGACCGAGTGCTGGTGAGGGCATCGGTCTTGGAGGTCGGAGGGCAAGGGCAACTGGGCTATACAGGAGAGACAGAGGTGGGAGGAGGCTGAGGAGTCAGGGCCTGGGGGAGGGGGCAGGGATGGACTAGGTTGATGTCCAGGAGCCCAGGTTAGGACAGGAGAGAAAATGCTCCCAGAACAGAACTGAGAGCGCAAAAAGGGGGCAGGGGCGCCTGACCCCAGGCGGCTGCCGTGAACTGTTGACACTCTTCTCTTCTCTCCAGGCCCTGACCTCCTGGCGCCTCCACCTTTTCCCCCTTAAAGTCCCTGCCAAGGTTAGTTGGGCTGAGGCGGGGAAGAACACCTGGCATTCTCTCTCCTGAGCCTGGCCACCAGGCCCTTAACCAGGGGCTGAGCATTCCCATCCCTCCAGGTGGAGAGCTCCTTCAATGTCCTGGAGATCCGCGCTTTCAACACGCTCAGTCAGAACCAGGTGAGCGCCAGCGTTCAGCCCTGCTAGTAGGTCCGCTGGAGGAGGGACCCAATACCTGAGGCTCTGCCACTGTCTCTTCCCCTACCACCAGATCCTGGTGGAGACTGAGCGTGGCATGGTGAGCATGCGGCTGCCATCAGCTGAGAGTGTGGACCAGGTGACGCGCCATGTGAGCTCTGCCCTCTCCAAGGTCTGCCCTGGCCCTGGGTGAGTGGCAAGCCTCTCTTGGGCTTAGACAGGAAGGAGGCTTCTTCCCCTGGATTTGGGCTCCTGGGACACAAGAGGAGGGCTTACATCCTCCTCTTGCTTTTTCCTGGGGACCCAGAAGCTATATTGAGAGCCTCTTTCTGCCCGTTTCTGGGATGATTTGTTCACCCTCCAGGTGTTTGATCCGACGTGGAAATGCAGACACCCCAGAGGGGCCCCGAGACACATCTCCCAACTCTGAGACTTCCACATCTACCACTCACAGCGTGTGTGGTGAGCAGGGGCAAACAAGAAGAATGTGGGACCTAGACCACCTGTCCCGTGTCTAGAGCCCTTGTGCATGGAGGTTTGCCTGAGAGGCCTCTGTCTGCCTTGAGGATTCCACAGTTCCTGGACCTCAGGAGGTTCATGGTGTAGCAGGGACCTAGGACAGTGGCATGCACAGTGACCTTGATCTTTCCTAGAAACCCAAGCCTATTCCCATCCCCTTGCCCCTCATGAAACCAGCCCATTTCCTGCCCCACAGGTGGCTTCTCGGAGACCTACGCTGCCCTGTGTGACTACAATGGGCTGCATTGCCGTGAGGAGGTTCAGTGGGTGCGTTGGGCAGGGACCTAGCAGGGAATGGGTGGGGCCTGGGGGGAGGGGCAGAGGGCAGGGCAGGGAGCAGGTGTGAGCCAGTTCCACCTCCCCAAGGATGTGGACACCATCTACCATGCTGAGGACAACCGCGAGTTCAATCTCCTGGATTTCAGTCACTTAGAGAGCCGGTAAGCAGATGGGGCAGAGATTCAGCCCAAATCCCCAGCTTGGGCCCACCCTGGCCTTCCCTGGGATCTCCCTTCTGGTCCCACCCGCAGCCCCTGCCCCCTCCCTGCCCCCTCCCTCACTACCATTTACCCATCTAGCTTTCCCAGTCCAACCACCCTGTCCCCGATTTCTTCTGTCCCACCCCAGCCACCTGCTTACCACCTCCTTTCCCCTTCAATGTCCCCACAGAGACTTGGCACTTATGGTGGCAGCCCTGGCCTACAACCAGTGGTTCACTAAACTCTACTGCAAAGACCTGCGGCTGGTAGGAACTAGGAGGGGATGGGGGAGGGCAGAGGAGTGTCCTTCTTGGCTCCTGATCTCAGGACCCCTCTGTCCTCAGGGCTCAGAAGTGCTAGAACAGGTGCTACATACCCTGAGCAAGTCAGGGAGCCTGGAAGAGCTGGTGCTGGACAACGCTGGGCTTAAGACGTGAGGCCAGCCTCCTCCGTGGGTAGCGGTGCCCCTGTCATGTAGTCAGTGCTCCAGGACCCAGAGCATGAGACCCTGGACTATGCTTCTCACTTTACACAGAGGAAGCTGAGGCCCAAGAGAGCATGAAGCAAGCCAGTGGTCATGCTGGGACTCAGCCCTCAGCCTCCCCGTGCTCCATGCCCCATCCCCTCTCCATCAGCTGCCAGGGTGGGCCGGGACTCAGCCCTCAGCCTCCCCGTGCTCCATGCCCCATCCCCTCTCCATCAGCTGCCAGGGTGGGCCGCTACAGTTCTGAGGACCCAAAGCTGGGCTTTGCCTCAGCACGACTTCTAAGGCGCAGGATGCCCCCTGGTACTCCAGAGAGGAGACGAGGTCACTGGTGGACCCTGAGCTGCCTCCCCCACCCCGTGGGGCCTCTAATCACTCTGGTCCCAGCCAGGCAGGGAGATGGAGGAAGAGGGGACTGGGACCTGGGGCTCAGCTCAGGACAAATCCTTCTTCCCCTTCCCTGAAGGGACTTTGTCCAGAAGCTGGCCGGGGTGTTTGGGGAGAACGGGAGCTGTGTGCTGCATGCCCTCACTCTGTCCCACAACCCCATCGAAGACAAGGGTGAGCCCCAGCCCTGAACCCTATCCCCACCACAATGCAGACCTCTGTCCTGGCCCAGAGCCCAACCCGGGTCTGAACAGGGGCCTGATGGCAGCCCCTGCCCCAGCACTCCCATCCTCAGCCCCAGGCCCACACTCCACTCGAGCCCCCATCGACTCTGAGCCACCTGCACCCACTGCCCAGCTTCTAAGGGCCCATGTTCTCTGCACCCCCAGGTTTCCTCAGTCTGAGCCAGCAGCTCCTCTGCTTCCCCACTGGTCTCACCAAGCTGTGCCTGGCCAAGACTGCCATTTCCCCTCGAGGTACTCATACCAGGACCCCTGACCTCTGACCCTCTCCCAGTGCTGCCTGCGATGCTGTGCCCCAGACATGTCCCCAGACACTCACACGCCACCCCAGGGATTAAGGGAGAAAAAGGGAGCCACATTCAGGGAGTGGGGAAGAGGTGGGGATGGGGGCCAACCCAGCCCAGTGCCCGCTGTGCTCAGGGCTCCAGGCGCTGGGCCAGACCTTTGGGGCCAACCCGGCTTTTGCCAGCTCCCTTCGATACCTGGACTTGAGCAAGAACCCCGGGCTGCTCGCCACAGATGAGGCCAATGTGAGTGTCTAGCCTCCACCCCTGCAGAAGCATGCTCAGCACTCAAGGCCTGGGAGTCTTCCACCCTGTGGCCGCTGGGGGTGGGCTCTGTCACCTCTTCCCTAGCAGCCTCTCTGTCCTTCCTTCCCCAGGCCCTCTACAGCTTCCTGGCCCAGCCCAACGCCCTGGTGCACCTGGACCTATCAGGGACTGACTGCGCTGTTGACTTGGTGAGGGGCTAGTGACCGGGAGAGCCAGGCTGAGGAGATCTGGGGAGGTCAGATGCATCTCTGTCTTAAACCCCTGGCCCCTTCCATAAATACAGAAGTAGCAAGCTGCCAGGATGACTATAGATTTCGCAGAAGCTCGTACCTGGTCACGAGGTTGTACCGGCTATGCTAAAAGCCAGCCCTCGCTCCATTCCGCAGCTGTGCACCTAGCCTAGGGCTGCCTCTGCTAGTGGGAACGGATCTTCCCCTAACTGAGCACAGGAAATTAGCCTGTAGTGGCCCGGCTTTACACATCCCCTGTCCGGGAGCCTCTCTGCACCCCTGGAAGCCAGGCAGGCAGTACACTGACTTCCCACAGAGGACAAAACTGAGGCCCCCAGAGCTGGGTGGGTCTCCACAGTGAGGCTCACCCAGAGGGAAGAGCCTGGACCTGGACCAGGAGGTAGGAGGGAGTCCTTGGCCCACCTACAAGCACCCCGCAGCCCCCCTGACACCCACCATGTCGCTTGCCACAGCTTCTGGGTGCCCTGCTCCACGGCTGCTGTTCCCACCTCACCTACCTCAACCTGGCTCGCAACACCTGCTCCCACAGGTGGGGACCGGCAGGGTGGGGGGACGGGCAGGCCGTGGCCATGCCCCTCCCTGACCTCAGGAGTCTCCACAGGAAGGGCCGGGAGGCCCCACCAGCCTTCAAGCAGTTCTTCAGCAGCGCCTACACCCTGAGCCACGTCAACCTGTCGTCCACGAGGCTGCCCCTGGAAGCCCTCAGGTCGGGTGGGTGCAGGTTGGGGGCGTCCAAGGGAGCCATGGGGCGCAGGGGAGGGGTAAATATGGGCCTGCTGACCTTCCTCCACAGGGCGCTGCTTCAGGGCCTCTCCCTCAACAGTCACCTCAGTGATCTGCATCTGGACCTCAGCAGCTGTGAGGTGAGCCACCACCCCAGTGTTCATTGCTCCAACCAAAGTCAGACCCTGGCTGCAGCTTGCCCCTGACCTTAGACTGTGGTCTAAGCCATTCATTCAGGTTCTGACTCCAGGATCTCTTCCCTCAAAGCTGTGGGTGGGAGATACCAGGCTTTCCCAGCAGAGGGCAGGAGCAAGCTGTCTTAGGAGTATCCACCTTGCCGGCTGAGGAGAGCCAGGGGAAAGGAGAGATGGGGTGTGAAAAAATGACCACCCTGATTTTACTCCCAAGATCTGGCCTTGGGAGAGCTTTTACTCCCTGATCTTGACCTTGAGTTCTGACCTAGCTACTCTGATCTCTCAGGATTTAAAGGTGCCCTTTTCCTCCACCTCACCTCCCACCTCAACACAGCCCTCTCTCTTCTACCCTATCTCTGCAGCTCCGTTCAGCGGGAGCCCAGGCCTTGCAGGAGCAGCTAGGGGCTGTTACCTGTGTAGGCAGCCTAGATCTGTCAGACAATGGTGAGTAGGAGCACCTTTTGAGCAGGGAAGAAGCCCTGGGGAGACCCCAGTAAGCCTCAGGCCGCAAGGCCAAGCCTGTCCCATCCATCTACTGACCAGGGTTCGACTCGGACCTCTTGACCCTGGTGCCCGCACTCGGCAAGAACAAGTCCCTCAAGCACCTGTTCCTGGGCAAGAACTTCAATGTCAAGGCCAAGTGAGGCCCCTCCCACCCCTTCGCTCCTCCTCCAATAGCATGCCCCTGGCCCCGCCCCTGCCACTCTGAGCCCCGACTCCCCGCAGGACCCTGGAGGAGATCCTCCACAAGCTGGTGCACCTGATCCAGGAGGAGGACTGTGTGAGTGACTGGGCCTTGGGGGCCTGCAGTGGCAGGGGGCTGTGGGGACTGGGCCCAACGCCGGCTTGCCACTCAGTCCCTGCAGTCACTGTCGGTGGCAGACTCCAGGCTGAAGCTTCGCACCAGCATCCTCATCAACGCCCTGGGCAGCAACACCTGCCTGGCCAAGGTGGATCTGAGCGGCAACGGCATGGAGGACATCGGGGCCAAGATGCTGTCGAAGGCCCTGCAGATAAACTCCTCCCTCAGGTGAGGCCCACGCTGGGACCCTCTGGCCCAGATCCCCAAAACCTACACACACACACACACACACACACACACACACACACACACACCCTCTCCCTACCTATCTCAATGTCCTGTTCTGCAGCTTTAGGAAACCCCAGTCCCAGCACCGTCTGAGTCAGTTTTATTACCCAGAAACGGAAGGAGGGAGGGCCCAGGGAGGGCTGAGTCCCTGGCCCCTAATAGAGACCCAGAGGAAGAGGTGACAACCAGTGTCCACCCTCCCCCAGAACTATCCTGTGGGACCGGAACAATACATCTGCCCTGGGCTTCCTGGATATTGCAAGAGCCCTGGAGAGGTAAGTAGATCAAGGCCCATCCTGATCCCAGCCTCCAGCCTCCCCATGCCAGGACCAGGCCTGAACTACCCCAGCCCCACCCCAGGCTCCTGACCCATTTTCACGAAAATGTAAGGAAGGGTCATAGAACAGAGAAATGATGAGCAGGGGTGGCTTTGGGGAGCAGAGGCCTCCCTGGCTCACCCCTCGCCCCACCCAGCTGTGCTAACTGTATTCTACAGCAACCACACGCTGCGCTTCATGTCCTTTCCGGTGAGCGACATCTCCCAAGCCTACCGCAGTGCCCCCGAGCGCACAGAGGACGTCTGGCAGAAGGTGGAGGGTGCCATCCCAAGCAGGGTGGAGCAGCAAGGAGCAGAGGGCAGCCCCCAGCCCCAGCCCTGACCCTCCCTGCTCCATCATCTCCAGATCCAGTGGTGCCTGGTAAGGAACAACCATTCCCAGACGTGCCCCCAGGAGCAGGCCTTCAGGCTGCAGCAGGGCCTGGTGACCAGCAGCGCCGAGCAAGTAAACGTTTCCCTCCGGGGCACGTGGGGCGTGCATGGGGCATGCAGGTGTGACGGGGTAGTGCACACGGCAGGCATGAAGAAGCATCATGTGGTACCCGTGACTTGACTGAGCATGGCAGGACATTCAGAATGTGGGCCCCAAATAGATGTGGAAAAATAACAGGCAGCCCTAGACCAGGGGTGCATAGGACTCTGGGAGTTCAACTAGGCATTCAAGAAGGGCATTCCAAGAAGAAAGACCGGGCCATCCAACAGCGGGCCCGTTAGGTCTGACCTGGGATCCCTGACACTCCTGCCGCTGTGCTCCAGATGCTGCAGCGTCTGTGTGGACGAGTGCAAGAGGAGGTGCGGGCGCTGAGGCTGTGCCCCTTGGAGCCCGTGCAGGATGAGCTGCTCTATGCCCGAGACCTCATCAAGGATGCCAAAAACTCCCGGGCGGTGAGCCCTCTGCAACCCCACCCTTCCCTGACAATCTGCAGAACCCAAGGAGCCCAACCATGCTAACCCAAGAGTGTCCAGGCACTGCCCCATGCCTCTTTCCTCCTGGCTGAGGGGCCCCCAAGGACTAAGTAGGGCCTGATTCTGGCCTCTGAACCTAACCCCTTCCTTCCCTAGCTGTTTCCCAGCCTCTACGAGCTGGGTCATGTATTAGCCAATGACGGGCCTGTGCGGCAGAGGCTGGAGTCAGTAGCCAGCGAGGTGTCCAAGGCTGTGGACAAGGAGCTGCAGGCAAGTCCTGGGGGAGGGAGGAGGCCACAGTGAGAGCCTGGTGTTGACCAAGGCAGGACCTAAACCAAGGACAAGCAGGAGGGCAAGAAAGAAATGCACAGTTGAAACCACCCATTCACCTTGTATCAGTGCTGCCACCATAGGGGCTTGGGGTTTTTTATGCTAGCCTTGACCTTAGACCCTGAACTTTGATCTCCCCCTTTCTGGATCCTGATCCTTGGACTGAGTCCCCTTGTCCATATGGTAGGGTAGAAGGAACATTAACCAAGAAGTAGGGAAGCCCGCATGTCCAAGTCTCTGATACAAACAGCTCTGCGACCTTAGGCAGGTCCCTTGGTCTCATTATGGGGCTGGATAAGCTTAAGTTTGTTCTGCCACAGTGGCAGCCCTGACCCTGCCCTCCCTGGGGCTCTGGCTCCCTCTCCCCCACGCCAGGTGATCCTGGAGTCCATGGTCAGCCTGACGCAGGAGTTATGCCCTGTGGCCATGAGAGTAGCTGAAGGGCACAACAAGATGCTGAGCAATGTGGCTGAGCGCGTCACCGTACCCCGAAATTTCATCCGAGGAGCGCTGCTGGAGCAGGCCGGACAGGACATTCAGAACAAGCTGGAGTAAGGCAGAGCATGGGGCTGGGGGTGAGCTGGATTTGACCCAGAGCACTTAGGGACCTGGGAGAGATCAGCAATGAATAATGAATGGCATGATCTCCATTACAAGGGATAAATCTTTAACCAAATGCAGCCTTGCTGTTTAGGATTTGACTGGTCTCTGCCCTAGAAATCTAAGTGCTGAGCTGGGGTTTAGGAGCCAGAGCGGTGCACAAACAGGTGTATGCAACACATACCCAAGTTCATACACCAAGACTGGCCTCCCAGGAACAGAAGACATGGGCAAACAAAAGCCGTCCAAGTCAGGCACGGGGGTCACATTCTCTCTCCCTCCCAGTCTTCATTGCCCCTGGAGTCCTTTCAGTGGGACCTAGGTGCCACCACTCACAAAGCAAAGGAAAATTAGTACACACACCCATGAAACAGCCAGGCCTGGGAAGTGCTCGTTTCTGCTGTTAGACTAGCAAGGTTTACTCTGAACCTAATTCACAAAGCTGTGTTCCACTGAGGTTCCTCACCTCCAGCCTCCTTGCTCCTCCTCCTCCTCCAGCTCCTCTTTGCCCCACACACCTAGGCTGGGGAGACCAGTGGGTGGGGCTGGGCATGTGTTTGTGGAGACCTGACTGCGGTGCATCTGAGGTGCCTCCTACTGCAGCCATGTTCCCTGTGAGCAGCCAGGCAGCCTGCCCACTTCTCAGGCACTTGGAGAGGGAGGGACTAAGGCTCTGAGGCCAGCGGGGGTGGCTGAGCAGCCCCACCTGTGCCCACAGTGAGGTGAAGCTTTCGGTTGTCACCTACTTGACCAACTCTATAGTGGACGAGATCCTGCAGGAGCTGTACCACTCCCACAAGAGCCTGGTAAGACTTTGGAGCCCAGCCAGGCTCAAACATGAGCACCATCCCCTCCCTCTCACAGCCCTGGGAGGGCACAGCTGCCCTGGAATCCTGTTCATACCTGTCCTTCCCCAGGCCCGGCACTTGACCCAGCTAAGGACGCTGTCAGATCCACCAGGAGGGCTGGGCCAAGGGCAGGATCTGTCCTCCAGAGGCCGAGGCCGGAACCACGACCATGAGGAGACCACAGATGATGAGCTTGGGACCAACATCGTGAGGCCCACACACTTCCCCCTCCTCCCTAACCTGGGCCCTGCCCTTGAATCTGCACTCGACTGTCCCCAGCCTCCGCTGCACTGTGGCTGGCCTCCCTGAGCCCTGCTCCAGCCCCCTCTGCCCTTGCCCAGAACCTGAGGAGAGGGAGGCAGGAAAGACTCCAAAACCGGGCTTTGTGAGGAGTGGGAGGCTCCGAGTGAGGGTTTGGGACTTGGACCCTGGCCCCATGCTTTGTCTTCATTTCTGCAGGACACCATGGCCATCAAAAAGCAGAAACGCTGCCGCAAGATCCGGCCGGTATCCGCCTTCATCAGTGAGTCCCCAGCCTCCATTCCAGCGTTTCCAGGCTCCACCCCTCCCCTGGGCCCTCTTTCCCCTTGCTTTTTTCTCTGCCTCTCCACCCTGCTTTCTCCCTGCTCCTCCTGCTAGTCCCGCTAATAATGCTGTGCCCACAGGTGGGAGTCCTCAGGACATGGAAAGCCAACTGGGGAGCCTGGGGATCCCCCCTGGCTGGTTCTCAGGCCTCGGGGGCAACCAGCCCACAACTAGTGGCTCCTGGGAAGGTCTATCCGAGCTGCCAACCCATGGCTATAAACTAAGGCATCAAACACAAGGGAGGCCCCGGCCGCCCAGGACCACCCCGCCAGGACCTGGTCGGCCCAGCGTGAGTCCCGAAAGCCTTGCGAGAGAATGGACTTCCCTTAGCAATGCCAGGGCAAGAGGTTCTAGCATTAGGCCCCAGATGCCAGAGACACTAACTTTGCGGGATTGGGCAGGAGCCCAGGCAAGCCATCAAGCAGTTGACCATCCAGTTTGGATGAGAGCTAGACCTTATTGCACGTAAGAAATCTGTCTAGTCAAGCATGGTATCACAGGCCTGTAGTTCCAGCTACTCAGCAGACTGAGGCAGAAGGATCTCTTGAACATGAGTTCAACACCAGTCCAGGCAGCATGGCTAGACGCCATCTCAAAATAGAAAGAAATCTCTGTTCTAAGCAGTGACATTCTTATTTTGGTGACAGATAAAGCCAAGAGCCACCAACCTTAGGAAATGCTCAGTGAACTGAAGTCTAAATTCCTGTGGGATCAGGTCCAAAGGAGAAGGCCCTTGAGTCCCCGGGTGGGAGGTGGGACTTCCTAACCCAGATGAGCTATCCCACAGGACTTTTCTCCCAGCAGCTGCCAGTACCTGGGACTCGGCAGGAGAATGGCATGGCCAGCCGCCTAGATGAGGGGCTGGAGGATTTTTTCAGCCGAAGGGTCATGGATGAAAGTTCCAGGTGTGGTGCCTAAATACATTCCCCTTTTCAGCCGGCCTCAAGGCCCCAGAAGGGCTGCATGGCCTCCCTGCTCCTGTGAAAGTCTCTCCAACAACATTGGCCCCAAGCTAGTCTCTCAGGACATTTCCCCACATTCTCCCCCTCCCCCTCTTTTAACTACATGGCTCTGAATCTCCTCAAGATGACCAGAAAGGATGGAGCCAACATGAGCCTCCTGGGCAGGGTGACAGGCCCGGGGGTGGCTCCACTGGTGGTACGAGGCCCTGAGGGAGTGGTCTCCATCACTGTCCTGTACAGACTGCCCCGGTCTGTCCAGGGGAGCAGGTCACTGAGGAGCTGAAAGAAGGAGTTGGCAGGGCTGGAGGGGAGGGAGGGAGCTGGAAGGATAAACCCTGTCTGAGAGAAAGAAGCTACTAGAGGTTTGTGATGAGGAAGGTGAGAACACCCCCCTCCCAGAACTCTGTGGGAAGGGGTACAGTGTGGCAGGAAAGACCAGATGAAAGTGGGAAGAAAACCTTGGTTAGACCCAGGACAGACCAACACCCATAGCACTCTAGGCTCTGCACGGCACTGGCCACTAACCCACCCCACTTCTGTCCAGCTACCCCCGGACTCTGAGGACCGTGCGGCCAGGCCTCTCGGAGGCACCGCTGCCTCCACTCCAGAAGAAGAGGCGCCGAGGCCTGTTTCACTTTCGGCGGCCCCGGAGCTTCAAGGGGGACAGGGGCCCCGGGTCCCCCACTGCTGGACTCCTCCTCCCTCCGCCCCCGCCCCCACCCCCGACTCAGGAGAGCCCTCCCAGCCCAGACCCCCCAAGCCTGGGCAATAACTCCTCTCCCTGCTGGAGCCCAGAGGAAGAGAGCAGCCACCTCCCTATATTTGGGGGAGGCCGGGGGCCTTCCTTCCGCAGGAAGATGGTAAGTGAGGCAGGGGGGTGCTGTGTCCTCCCTTTCTCCTGTCCCACGCATAGCCCGTTCCCCGACCCTACCCCAACCTTAATGGGAAAATGCTGGGCAATGCAGGCCATTCCAATTCCCCCCTCCTGAGAGTGGAGTCAAACCTGATGGCCCAGAGCATGCTGGGAGTGCTGTATGCAACTGAAGGCATCAGAAGGACTCCTCCCAGGGTCTGGGTAGAACTTTTCCAGGGGCTTCCCTTGGCTCCCCTGCTACTTGTGCAGCCCCTTCTCCATCTGGAGCTGCTTGTAAACAGGAGACTTGTTCCAGGGCACCGAAGGATCGGAGCCAGGGGAGGGGGACCCAGCCCCTGGAACAGCACAGCAGTCAAGGGTCCATGGTGTGGCCCTTCCAGGGTTGGGAAGAGCCAAGGGTTGGAGCTTCGATGGGAAACGAGAGGTGAGGGGGCCTGGCACGGCAAAATGAAGGTCCTGTGAGTCCCTGCCCATCACCCCACTTCTTGCTTCCTCGTCCCTGGCGGCTCAGTGGAGTAAGTAGGTGCTTTGGCATTAGAAGGTGTAGGCCACCGTTTGCCCTTCTATACACAGAACGCAGGACTCCGTGCTTAACCTCTTGGAGCTTATAAAATGGGGGGTGTCACAGAAATACTCACCTCTAATGCTCTGTTTCCCAAATTTTGGTGGCTGGATAGATTACAGCCTTTGGGTTTTTTTGTGTGTGTGGGTGTGTGTTTGTTTTGTTTGAGGTTTTTATTTTTGTGGTACTAGGGATTGAACCCAAGGGCATTCTACATCTGAGCTATACACCCAGCCCTTTTTATTTTGAAATAGAAACTCACTAAGTTGCTGAGGGGCTTGCTAAATTGCCGAGGCTGACCTTGGACCTGCAATCCTCCTGTCTCAGCCTCCCAAGTATTTAGGATTACAGGCATGCACCACTATATTTGGCTTCATTATAACCTTTTATGACTGATTTGTACCTTATTTGTGTGCCATCTGAATTAAAATTGACATAATTTTTTAAATTGAATCAAATCACCTTTTTAAAAAAAACTTAGTCTAGACAAAAGCATTATCATCTTTCAAATCACAGATATTTTGTATGAGTCATTTTTCTACTCTACATAAAATAAATATAAAACTATTAAGACCGCAATGTGATTGTTTGGGTAAACTATTTCTTTTTTTGTTTGTTTGTTTTGGGTTTGGTTTTGGTTTTAGTACTGGAGATTGAACCCAGGGGCATTCTACCTCCAAGCTATACCCCCAACCCAATTTTTTTATTCTTTATTTTGAAACAGGGTCTCACTAAGTTCCAGAGGGCCTCCTAAGTAGCTGGGGCTGGCCTCAAACCTGGACCATCCTGTCTCAGTCTCCCATGGACTGAGATTACAAGTCTGCACCACCATGCCCAGCTTTGGGTAAACCATTTCTTATCCCCCAAGGGTGGCATAAGTGCCACTCTTTGAGAAACATGGTCCAGGTATCCGGGAACCAGTGACATCAAAATGACATGAGACGCCAGAACAGAAGCCCTTTGTCAGCTGCAGCCCCCAGGAGGTGTCTTTCTCATGCCCTGACTCAGCTATCATTGCAGGGTGCAGGTCCAGATCTGGAAGACAGCACCCAGGCTTGGCAGAAACGGCGCTCTTCAGATGATGCAGGTGAGAATGGCTGCCCTCCCTCTCTTCCTTTATCTCTCTCAGAATCCCCTCCTAATTTGCCTTTCCCCCTTTCTCCTTCCTCTTTCCCATCCCCTCCCTTCATTCTAGGGCCTGGAGCCTGGAAGCCCCCACCACCCCCCCAAAGCACCAAGCCAAGCTTCAGCGCCATGCGCCGGGCAGAAGCCACATGGCACATAGGTATGGAAAGCCTCTTCCCAGGCAGCAGCCGAAGGCCCAGGGGTGTCTACAGAAGCAAGCCTGGCCCCTGTGCTGGGTAATTTACCACCAACACAGAGCAGCAAGAAGTCAACACAGTGGAAACACTGAAGGATAGCCGGGTGTGGTGGTCACACTTGTAATCCAGTACTTGGGAGCCTGAGACAGGAGGATTCACAGAAAGCCTCAGCTACTTATTAGGGAGGCCCTCTGAAACTTAGTGAGACCCTGTTTAAAAATAAAGAATAAAATATAGGGCTGAACGTATCGCTCAGAGGTAGAAAGCCCCTGGGTTCATTCCCCAGTACCACACACACACACAAAAAAAAAAAAAAAAGAAAGAAAAGAAAAAAGAAATGCTAAAACGAATTTCCAAAGCTACAGACAAAATAAACCAACAGCCCAGTCCTAAACAAGGTTCCACAGAGCCAAAGCGGCTTCCCCAAGGTTAGCAGATGAGGGCGTGCTTTGCAAGGGTTTCTGAGAACTGTGGGGCAGGTGCCACCTCTGATCATAGTGGCGCCCTCTCTAGAGAAGTCCTTGTTCTGCACCTTAGCCAGGTGCAGAAGCCTGACTGCCAGCAAGTGCCGGTCGTTCCAGGCCCATTTCAAACATTTCAGCATTCGATAAAAATAGCTTGTTAATCTATCCTCAGGTTTCTCAGAAAGCTGCCCCAAGAACAGGCAAGAGCTTGATATTAGCCCCAGGTCCTACTCAGCCACCCATGACCTTAAACAGGTCGTTTATCTTATGGCTTCATGACTAGAGGAACAAAAGGAGGAGGATTATTATTTCAGGTATGATGTTTCCCTCCTGCCAGGTTCAGAGCATCTTCTGCTTTAGGAGCCACTAAGAGGAAAGTTGCTCCGCTCAGCATCACTTTAAGTTCCCAAAAGCCTGGAATATGACTCACGATGATATTAACGTGAACAAAATCTCCCTGTAGACAAAAAAAAAAAAAAACACCCCTCCCCTTCCTCACTCCCAGCCCAGGCTTGTGCATCTAGGAGGAAGGAATCAAGAACAGGCTGGCCTGCTGGGGCTGCTGCTCCCCTTCCTGCCCTCTCCTTTCCCCCTGCAGTGCAGAGCCTGCCAGCTTGGGCCTGGCAGTGCCGGCTTGCTTCCCTGCCCTCTGAGATCAGCCCGGCCCTGGAGCCATCTTCACTGATATCCCATCCCTCACACAGATTAGGCTGAGCATGCAAAGCAAAGATGCATCCTCCATTCAGGACCAGAATCGTCAGATGTGCCGATGCGTGCACACCTCCCAGAGACACACGCAAACACCTCCCAGGGGTCCCATCCACAGGCTTGTGTTGCTGAAATTCACAGGGCAGGAGACAAGTGTGCCAGGGTACTTGAGGTTCTCATCATCTCAAGCAGACTGGCAAACAGTTCTGGGAATGCCAGGCTGCGGCATTGGCAGGGCCCCGGGGCACTGCAGCCCTGGATGGACAGGCCTTGTATCCTGGCTCTGCCCCAGCAGGAAAGGGGCTGGACCCTGCTCTGTAGAGTAGATATCCAGGCCAGAGCCCCCTCCAAGGTGATGGCCTCGGGGTAATTCTAGGGACCGAGGGCTAAGGAAATGTGCAATAGAAGAGGACATCGAAGGCAGAGATGGAGCAAATGGGCCTGCAGAGGCTTCGTGGGAGGAGGAGACGGGAGGGCTCTGCAAGCCGCCTTTTCCTGTAGCTTCTGTCTCCCATTTCCCAGCTGAGGAGAGCGCCCCCAACCACAGCTGCCAGAGCCCCAGCCCAGCCTCCCAAGATGGAGAGGAAGAGAAGGAAGGGGCCTTATTCCCAGAGAGGACTGTTCCAACTAGGAATGCCAAGGTAAGGGCTAACAAGGTGGGTGAGGAGGGTGTGTTTTGATGGGGCAAGAAACTGACACAGCATCTTCCTCTGCCAGCCGCAGGATCCCCCTTTAGCTCCACGGCCCCCGAAGCCGGTGGCTGTGCCCAGGGGCCGCCGGCCCCCCCAGGTGCCAGGGGGCAAGGAGGAGTCCGAGGCTGGAAGTACAGCCCCAGGAGTCAGCAAGCCCCGGCCGAGGCTGGGCTCACAGCAAGACCAAGAGGAGCCTGAGGTCCCAGGTCTGCCACCTGGCTGCGGGAGGGGTTCAGGGGACTCCGGGGCCTTGCTGGATCCCCCTAACAGCCTGGAGTAAGCCACAGGCAGGAGTCACAGCCTGGGTGAGCACCCAGCCTGTGAGCCCCCTCACGTGCCAGGCTTGCTATGACTGTCATTTCAGGGCCCCCTGACCCAGGCCGTCGGCCTGCCCCCCTGAAGCCCAAGAGGACACGGCGGGCACAGTCCTGTGACAAACTGGAGCCTGATAGAAGACGGCCCCCTGACCCTGCAGGTGCCAGTGGTGTGAGGGCGGGACCCCTTGCCACCCATCTGTCTGTCCCACACAGTACCCCTCAAGCCCCTACCCAGGAAACAGGGTTCCCTGGATTTGTCCCCAGCAGGAACTAGTGAGCCAGGAACGGACTGACAGCCGCTGTGACAACCTCCCCGGCCTTCCTCTCGACATGTGCCTCACAAGGACTCAGACCTGCCCATCCCTGCTCCCCCAGACCCCGCCAGCCCCTGTCTTACAGGGGCAGGACAGCAGGACCAAGCGTAGGGGAGCCAGAGGTGGGGAAGAAGAGGGCAGAGCAGCCTGGAGAGAGGGAGGCTCTGGATGCCTGCCTCCATGCCTCGCACTGCAGAGCTTCAGGGTGGGCCTGTCTCCTCCTCTGGGAGGATGGATCTCTGTCCCTCTATCCCCAGGGGCTTCTCCTCACTTGTATAGTATTAAAAAAAAAATCACTGTCTGCCTCCAGTCTCTGCTGTCCTCCCCATTCACTGTCCCCACTCCCACCCCACCATCTGCTCCCTTCCCACCAGCACCCAGGGCTTGGCCACAGTGAAAGAAAGTGAGGAGCACCCCACAGGTGTGGGGCTGAAGCTGAGAGCAGGGAGAAGAACAGAGCTGCTCCAGGCTCCGAAGACCAATCCCCAAGCTAGGGTGGGTGTTATGGGCAGGGGCAGGGCTGTAGAAAACGAAGTGACAGAAGTCAACTGTGTCCAGCTTTGGGATGGGATTGAGAGACTCCAGTGTACCCGAGAGAGATTAGAGCACAGTGTGTGTGTGTGTGTGTGTGTGTGTGTGTGTGTGTGTGTGTGTGAACACACACACACACACACACTCAACTGACAGTATTACAGATTGTTGTGTCATCCTGTGGACACCCTCGATATTCAAAAATCTCAAAAGTAAAGTGGCAGCTAGACATGGTGGCTCACGCCTATAATACCAGTACCTGAGAGACTGAGACAGGAGGTTGGAAGGTTCAAGGCCAGCCTCAGCAACTTAGTGAGTCTCTCAGCAACCAAGTGAGACACTGTCTCAAAACCAAACAAACAAACAAAAAAGGGCTGGGGATGTAGCTTGGAAGTAGAAGTAGGTTCAATCCCCAGTACCAAAAAAAAAAAAAAAAGGAGAGTAGCTTATACATAAACAAAATGTGGATCAATAATTAAATTAATCATTTCCTTTAATATTCTAAATGCAATTCCCTGGCATCTAGGGCCTTCACAGCCTCTTCCTCTATGATGCGCTTCCTGAAGCCTCCCCCACTCATCCCAGTCAAACCCTCCCTCACTAAGCCCCCACTGCATCCTGAGCAAGTCTTGTTTATTTTGCATCCATCACACTTAACTGCATTTCATACAGGCTTATCATCTCTGCACATGTGTCTCTGGTTCAAATATTTCCACGTTCCCTGGAGCCAGGGGCTATGTCTTTTTTTTTTTTTTTTTTTTTTTTTTTGGTGGTACTGGGGTTCCTGGAAGCCTTTCTACCTCCGGGCTACACTCCCAGACCTATTTTTACATTTTTATTTGGAAACAGGGTCTCCTAAGCCAGCACACGTGGCTGGCTTCAAACCTGCACGATCCTCCTGTCTCTGCCTCCCAAGCGCGGGGATTACAAGCGTGTGCCACCACGCCCGGCGGGGGCTATGTCTTAATCACCTGGTTAGCCCTAGTACCTGGTACAATGCCTGGCATCCAGGAGCTGGTTAATCGGTGGTTGCTACTTGAAAAAATGAGCACTGAAGGGACAGAGAGCGAAGGTGTCCCGGTGAATGCACTTGCTCTCTCCTCCCAGATCATCATGTGCCCAAAGCCTTTGTGCTTGGCTTGTAGCTCCCTAGGCAATTACTCACTTCCCCTGGTCTCCCTAAGAATGAGTAATGTCTGTTTCCTTAAGATCTGTGCATGGCACGGTCACTCCCCCGGGGATATGGCCACATGGGTTGAATCTGGGGGCTGGGCACGTGGTGGCACCAGGAAGCTACGTTGGTACTCGGTCCTTCAGCACCTGTCCCTACTGTGCAGCCCTGCCCTCCGGGGCCTCGTGACAAGGACGAGTCTGTGCGTCCTAAGCAATCGCATCCATTTCCTGTATCTCCTTATAAAAAGGTGGCTGGGGAACTGGACCTCATTCTCAAAGCCGTGAGGTTCAGCGTGGCACGTGATGGTTTTTAAGGAGCACGTGAAGATCAACATTGTGTATTCCGGGCTGGTGCAAGTGAATGTATGTGTGACGAGTGCAGCCTGGTGACTGCAAATATCCTTAACAAGTGTAGCGCTGTCAAAAGCATTGTGAGACTGGTGTGTTTCCCAGTGTGTATTGGTGGGGCTGTAACTGTCATGGTGTCACAGTGAGTTTACGTACTGGCGCCTGTGTGTGTCAAGATATGTGTGAGTCTGCGAGTAGTGGGTGCGTGTGTCATCATCATATCTCTGTGTGGATGCGTGTGTGTGCATGCACCACGGCAGTGTGTGCATCTCTGTGATGCCGGGTGTGGGTGTGTGTGAAGGGGAGATGTATGTCACTGTGTCTGCGGGGGTCCTGCCTCTGAGCCGCCCCCAGCCCGCCCTCCTCCCCCGGTTCTGTGGCTTCTCTCAGGCAGTGGCCCTGCCTCTCCCCTCTTCTCCCTCCCAACCGGTCTGTGCGGGGGGAGCTGGTGCTGCGGCCCCCCCATCCCTCCCAATCCAGGCCCCATAAATAGCAGCAGAGCCGGAGCTGGAGCCGGCGCCAGCGGCTGGAGCAGCAAAGGAGTCCGGGCCAGGGCCGGTGAGCCGGTGAGCCGGGAGAGAGGAGGCCCCTACGAGAGCCCAGGTGAGCCCACCCTGCCTCCCCCCCCCAGCCCCAGCCAGGCCCAGCCTGACCCGATCTCCATATTGACCTTTCCTCTCGACCTCAGAGAGGTCCCCAGCCCTGCCTGATCCCCTCACCATCACAACACCCTGCCTATGTCAGGAGACCCACAAGAACTGAGAGACTGATGACTAGAGGGGGAAGCCACCGCCCAGACCCCCCCTCACAGTCCCGGGAAGACGCGCATGGTGAAGAGGTGGTCCTCAGCCAGGGAAGGGTCCCAGTTCTGGGGAGGTACAAGGACTATCACACCACCCTCCTGGAGACTGGAGACAGACACACCACAGGAGGGGACAGACACAGAGGGTGGGGCACTCAGATACACCAGTGCACACTCACTCGGGGAAGCAGGGCACGGGACCGGACAGCCTCACTCTGAGTTCTGAACAGACATAGATAGACTGACCGGCCCTGGACTCGGGCCGGCGTCCCCTTGCCTGCTGCTGCCTGAGGCTTGGTAGCACCGCTGGGGGAGGGTGGCGCGCACGCATCCCACGGCTGGCATGGAGGGGGCTGAGGCTCCCCCAAAACCTTGTCGCTAAGAGACAGCACCAGTGTTGCTAGTAAGTGTGAGAACAGGGGAGGTGGGGAGGGATGCGAGGCTTGTCATAGTGGGAGCCCCTGCCAGGAGCCCCAGGGGCTTCCCATAGCACCCTGGTCCTGACTCCACTCCGAAGCCCACCACCCGCTTCCCATCAGCCAGCCAGAAGGCGGGTGGGCGTAGGGAGGGGAGAGGGCACCTTCCAACTGTCTCCTGCCCACAGCAGACTCCATCCCCAAGGCCCATCCTCTTCAGACCTCCAGGGGCCTCCCCGTCCCCTGCCCCGCCCCTCGCCCCACTTCAGCTCCCTCATGCCAGGACTGAGTGCAGCGCTGGCTCACACACCAGCCGGGAAATAGCAGAAGGTGCTGAGCCAGCAGACAACGGGGATCAATCGATGGCCTGGGAGCCGAGACTGCCAGGAACCCCACCTCGCATCCCAGTCGCCGGGCCCTCCAGCCTATTCACGCACACCTAGGCTGGCAGGGCTGATGGAAACACTGGCCTCCTGAGCAGGAGTACCAGACCCTGGTCCTGGCCTGTGCAGAGCTCTGGGGAAGCAAAGCTGTAGGCAGGGTATCAGAAAATGCATAAGATGGTCAGGGAGGAGGGCAAGGTCCTGGAGGCCAGACCTCCTCCTCTGCTTCTCTTTCCAGTGTCCAAGCCATCTCTTCCGTCCCCACGGTGCCATGTCGGACCCCGAGATGGGATGGGTGCCCGAGCCCCCAGCCATGACGCTGGGAGCCTCTCGGGTGGAGCTGCGGGTGTCCTGCCACGGCCTCCTGGACCGAGGAGACACCCTCACCAAGCCGCACCCCTGCGTGCTGCTCAAGCTCTACTCTGATGAGCAGTGGGTGGAGGTGAGGGCGGCTGGGTTTTTCCTCAGCTAACCTCCCAAGTCCAGCCCGGGAAGGAGGAGGGGGGTTGGGGCGATGAAAGCTTCTCAGGAGAGTGTGAGGACTCCAGAGGGCCTTCTCCAGGCCACTTGGGTAACCCTGGAGACGGGTATGCCATCATTGCAAACCCAAACCATTTCACAGTCGAGAGCTCACTGAGTCCCAGAGGCTCCTGAGATTACCCCAGAGGCAGGGGGAGCGCTCCCAAAGGCCTTAGGAGAGCCCGGCTCCCAGAGCCGGCAGCACCCTAGAAAGAAAAGAGCTGGCTGCTGAAGCCAAAGGCGAGCCTCGTGCCCAGGAGAGTCCAGGTCAGGGAAAGTAACCTCGGTTCCCAGCAGGCCCTCACCCTCCCTGCCGCACGCAGGTGGAACGTACGGAGGTGCTTCGCTCCTGTTCCAGCCCCGTCTTCTCCCGGGTGCTGGCCCTTGAGTACTTTTTTGAAGAGAAGCAGCCCCTGCAATTCCACGTGTTTGATGCTGAGGATGGAGCCACCAGCCCCCGCAACGACACCTTCCTTGGCTCTATGGAGTGTACCTTGGGCCAGGTCTGCAACCCTGTTCACTCTACCCCCGCCCCCAATCAGCTTCTACCTCTGGAAGCTAAAATAAGAGGCTGCATGAGCTCGGGAGCTAGCTCAGAGGGGGCTTGGATCCAATTTCTGCCATTCACTGGCTGTGCAGCCTTAGGCAAGATACCTAACGTCTCTGGGTCTTAGTTTCGCCATCTAAAGATGGTAGAAGGGGAATGGTATAGTGCCTCCCTCTTTTTTTGTTTTGAGTTTTGTTGTTGCTTTGTTCTGGCCTTGATTTGGGGTTTTTTGTGGGGTGCTATGATTTGTTGGTTTGGGGGGGTTGTTTTGTTTTTCTGTTGTTGTTGGTTGTTGTTATTTGGTACTGAGACTTGAACCCAGGGCCTAGAAATTGAGCCCAGCCCTAGTCCAGTCAAAGGGCCAACCTTGTGTACACTCAGAGAACACTTATTCTTCCACCCTTCAAACCCTGGCCGAGGCAAGTGGGGACATTACAGCTGAGTGTGCCTCCACCTCCGTCCCCAGATTGTGTCACAAACCAAGGTCACTAAGCCGTTACTGCTGAAGAATGGGAAGACCGCGGGCAAGTCCACTATCACGGTAGGCAGGCCGCCTGTGCTAATCCTTGGGCCACGCACTCAGAGCCCTTGCGTGGACATCCATGGTGACATCATGCCCTAAGGGAAGGGTGTAGGGCGGCCCTCGAGGTGAGGGAGGGGAGTCCTGCCACTTGTGTCTCCCTTGCAGATTGTGGCTGAGGAGGTATCGGGTACCAATGACTATGTGCAACTGACCTTCAGAGCCCACAAGCTGGACAACAAGGTTGGAACCCCAGAGTCCAGGCCCCCAAGTCCCTTCTTAGGGAGCCCTAGGCCTCCCACTGGATCCAGATCTGTGGGTCCCACGTCTGTTCCCTTTCCAGTATTCCCCCCACCCCAGCCCTCCTTGCAGACCTCACCAGACCCTTTCCCCTGCATCCCCAGGACCTGTTTAGCAAGTCTGACCCTTTCATGGAGATCTATAAGACCAATGGGGACGAGAGTGACCAGCTGGTCTGGAGGACTGAGGTTGGTGCCCAGGGCTGTGGGGACGGAGAGGGGAGAGCAGAGTGAGGAAACCTAGACCGGAGGTGACCTGCTCCCTGTGCCTCCCCAAGGTGATCAAAAACAACCTGAACCCCACCTGGGAGCCGTTCCGCCTGTCCCTGCACTCTCTGTGCAGCTGCGATGCCCACCGACCCCTCAAGGTGAGACCCCAAAGCACAGCTTACTCAGAGCATCCAGCCTCCTCCTGCTGCCCACCCTGGGCGATGAGCACCTCTCATGCTAGGATAAATAACAGTCGCCTTTTACAGAGGCCAAGTTCCCCGCCAGATCCAAGTTCAGCAGCTGGCCTCTCCGGGAAGGTTAAAGGCATCTGTTTGGGCCTAGAGGCTGTGAGGCCCCTACCACCTCAAGTCCCCCAGCCACCCTAGAAACCCCTGGCAACCCTAAGCCTGACCCCACTTCTGCCCCACTTCTCAGTTCCTGGTGTATGACTATGACTCCAGTGGGAAGCACGACTTCATCGGCGAGTTCACTAGCACTTTCCAGGAGATGCAGGAAGGGACAGCAAACCCTGGTCAAGAGGTACCAGAGACCCCGCCCCCAGTATCCCACCTGGGTCCCTGGGAACATCCTCAGGGTGACGCCGAAGGGACCACTGCAGGTGACGGGAGGTGGAGAGCGTGGAAAGGCTCAATGGAAGGATGGGCCGTGGGGGTCTTGCTCGGGAGGCTCTGCTTGAAGGCAGCGGGAGGACCACCTGATGGACTTATGACCCTGCACCTGTGGGGTATCTAGATGCAGTGGGACTGTATCAACCCCAAGTATCGGGACAAGAAGAAGCATTACAAGAGCTCGGGGACGGTAGTGCTGGCTCAGTGCACGGTAAATCCCAGTTCTTGATCGAGAGTTGCCCCCACCCTCATCCCCACCCCTACCTTAATCTCAGATTCAACCCTTCCTTGTTTCAAAGACCAGTTTCTCTACTCCCGGGAACTGCACACCCTTGCCCCCTCGACCCCCAACTGCAGCCTCAAAAACTCTAGCTCCCCACTTTCCCTACAGAAGCGCTATCCAAGTTTCCCCCCCCCAAGGGATCACCCCATCCCTCATTTCCTCTCTCCCTCCTGACAGGTGGAGAAGGTGCACACCTTCCTGGATTACATCATGGGTGGCTGCCAGATCAGCTTCACGGTAAAGACCCAGGGGATTAGCACAGCAAGAGGGGGCTAAGCCCAAGGTGAACTAAAGGAGAGGAACCCCTGCCCCGGGCTTTCTGGAGCCTCAGCACAGTCAGCTCGTGCTGCAGCCTGCTCCGCCATGGGGCTTATCCAAGTCCTCCCTGCTGCCCTACCTAGCTCTGGCCCAGCCTTTCCACTGGCTCTCCTTCCCCACCCTCGCCCCACCAGGTGGCCATCGACTTCACCGCCTCCAATGGGGACCCGAGGAGCAGCCAGTCCCTCCACTGCCTCAGCCCCCGCCAGCCCAACCACTACCTGCAGGCCCTGCGTGCCGTGGGAGGCATCTGCCAGGACTACGACAGGTAAGAGAAGGCTGGGAGGAAGAGGAAGGTCGGCCTTGCCCCGGGAGCCCACTGCCTTTTCTTCTCTCCAGTGACAAGCGGTTCCCAGCTTTTGGCTTTGGGGCTCGAATCCCGCCCAACTTCGAGGTAGGCAGGGTGTGAGGGAATGGAGGAGACAGGGGGAGTCAGATGGGCAGGAGAGTCCTCCCCTCATTGTGCTCACCTTACCCTCTCAGGTGTCCCATGACTTTGCCATCAACTTTGACCCAGAAAATCCTGAATGTGAAGGTAAGCTGGGTGGGTCCCAGCAGCCCACCTCCCCTGCCCCCGCGCTTCCTGCGCACATCTGTGCATCCCACATGGCAGCAGGCTCCACTCCCATGGCCCAGCTCCCTGTCCCCTCCACCCATCCAAGACCCGTCTGCTTTCCATGAGACTTGCAGCCCCATGGCCAGCATCTGCCCACGCAGGGCTCCCAGCCCCGGGATGTCCACCTCTTCCTCTTCTTAGTGAGGAACTACTGTGGCTGTCCTAAAACCAGGAGCACCTCCGGGCCTTAAGGGGTGTCAGGAAGGGTTCCCTGCTGCTCTCTGCTACCTTGCCTCTTCTCTTTGGCCACAGAGATCTCGGGAGTCATCATGTCCTACCGCCGTTGCTTGCCCCAGATCCAGCTCTATGGCCCCACCAACGTGGCGCCCATCATCAACCGCGTGGCAGGGCCAGCCGAGCGCGAGCAGAGCACCGGCCAGGCCACGGTGAGCGCAGCAGACTAGCGGCTGCCCCGGGTGCCCCGGGTGGTGCCGGGGCCTGGGCTTGGTGCAGCCGTCAGCTCCTCCCCACGAGGCGCCCCTTCCTCCCCCTCTGCTGCCCTCAGAAGTACTCCGTGCTGCTGGTGCTCACAGACGGCGTGGTGAGCGACATGGCCGAGACCCGCACCGCCATCGTGCGCGCCTCCCGCCTGCCCATGTCCATTATCATCGTGGGTGTGGGCAATGCCGACTTCTCTGATATGCGGCTGCTGGACGGCGATGACGGCCCCTTGCGTTGCCCCCGAGGGGTGCCCGCAGCCCGCGACATCGTGCAGTTCGTGCCCTTCCGGGATTTCAAGGACGTGAGTGCTCAGTGTCGCCCCCCCACCCCCGCCCTGCGGAAGGACTCCTCAGGTCCCCCGCCCCTGAATCTAACAGCTCTGGCAGCCCCGCCCCTCCCCACCTGACCCCGCCAACCTCTGCTCCAGGAAGCCCCGCCCCCCCGCCCGGCCGCCCCCTCCCCACCTCTGAAGGTCTCTGCCGCCCCGCCAGGCCGCCCCCTCTGCGCTGGCCAAGTGCGTGCTGGCTGAGGTACCCAGGCAGGTGGTGGAGTACTACGCCAGCCAGGGCATCAGCCCCGGAGCTCCCAGGCCCTGCACTCCGGCCACGACCCCCAGCCCTAGCCCGTGACTGCCTCCCACCAGACTGACTCCCTCTGCCTCTCAGTGAGTCCTGGGGGGCCAAAGGGGTGCATGCAAAGGGGGTGCAAGCGGGGGCTTCTCCACTACACCTGTACTGCCACGACAGAGTGCAGAGAAGCTTGTGACTCCCTCCTCCCCCTTTCCAGGTGCCTGTTCGGACCCTTGTGACTCAGTGACCAGTGCCTCTTTCTAGTGGACCAGCTGTGCCCCCTGGTTCCCAGAAGTGAGTGGTGGGCCCTGCCCCCATCTCTCCAAGCCCCACCCCTCAAGTCTGTGGCCCCTCGGTGACCTCCTTCCCTGATCCTGACTTTCTGGCTGTTAATAAAGGGAACCACTCCTGGCACTTCAGTCTCTGCCCATCACACCTCAGATGCCCATTGGGCAGTCTGCAGCACCCACACACGCCACAGGAAATGAAGGCTGGCACCTTTCAAAATCTGAGCCAGAGTTCCCCAGGCAGGCGGTGTCTCTGCAGTGTTAGCCCAGTCATGCGCCAGAGAGCTCTAAGGAGCCCCCACCCTCACCTCCCAAGCCCCGGGGGTCCATACACTGTGGGGGTTAATTACAGGAGATGGGGGGTAATAAGAGGCTGTCAAAGGGGAAGGCTGGTGTTCTCTTACAGCTGAGTCCCTAAGGGGTTGAACCCCTGCCCCCACACAGCTGTGGGGTGGGTCAAGAAGAGGTGTGAGGGAGGGGGCTGAGGGAGGGCTGCAGGCGGGCTAGTGAATTAGGAACATACAGGGGCTACACAGCCTGATTTTCCCGGGTGTGTGCATTCATGCACCGCACATCCCTGACCCTCTGTGAATGGCCTCAGTGGTTCAGGAAGTCTAGCTGTGCGCGCCTGATGATAACATCAGCAAAGATGCCAGAGATTATTATTTAGCACGTGTCAAACTTTGCTCCCTATTTTCACTGGATGAGTAGCATTATTTTCCCCATTTTTCTGACAAAGTGAGTGAGGCTCGATTTTAACTCACTCCTGGTCAGAAAAGTACTGGTAGAACTGGAACTTGAGCCCAGGCCTATCTGACTAAAACACCCATGCTCTTCATCACCACCGTGTGCAACCTCTGTTTGAGGTCATGTGACCCAAGTGTATCATCATGAGACTCGAGTATATGCATATGTGGCCCGACTATATACACAGGTGTCTGTGAGTGGGTATTTCTGCCCCAGTGCACCATGCAGCTAAGAAAGATTTGCAAGAGATGCAGGGGGTCTGGGTTGCAGCTCCAGAGAGCAGGAAAGAACACAGGTGAAACTCAGGGTAAGGGAGGAGCTGAGCTCCTCAGGGACCCTCTCTGCCCCAGCCCCCTTCAATAAGTGCGGAAGAGGATGAAAGAGGAGAGGCTGAGGATGCCATGAGCCCTCGGAGACGGGATCCAGAGTCAGAGAGGACTGTAGAGATGGGAGAGAGGAGAGAAAATCCAGGGGATGGAAGAGAGGACTCCTGTTGCAGGCTTGAGTGGAGGAGGGATGAGCTGGGCTAGAGGAGGGAGAGGAGAGAGCAAGAACTGTGATGGAAAGAAAAGAGACAGCTGGGAGGGGGCGGATGGAGGGGGCAGAAAGGAAGGGAGACATATGGGAGCCACTTCCCCCACACCCAACCACTTCTCCCATTTATTATGCCCCTTAGAGGACAGGCAACAGTGACTGGTGAGGTGGCTGCTCCCAGGCTTAACACCTCTGCTCTGCCCAGAGGCCCCACCTGCCTTCCCCTTAGGTCACTGAACCTGAGAACTGGGTTACCATGGCAACTGAGACTAGAGGATAGCCACAAGCAAGCCCAGCCCCTCCACTGGTCTGTCACGGTGGCAGTGGTGGGCGGGAGAGGCTACATCTGGACCAATCCCCACACCTCCACCCCGTTTTCATTGGCCCTCCAGAACTGAGATGTGCCACTCAGCTCCAGGAGCACCCCCACACCTTTCTGGCACACACAGACATACAAAACAGTAGCCTGAAGCAGGGAAAGAGAATGAACACTTCTTAAATTGCAAGAACATTTAGCCAATAGCATTAGAGTTGCGCCTGGACTTCAAGTTTAATTCACAAAAGCTGCATTCTCTCGCCTCTTTGTCATCCTGGGAAGTTTCACCTCCACCCTCCTCGGGGAAGCAGGAGGCAGCAGGGTCACCCTCTGCAGGTCATGAGGGGGCAGAGGTACAGTGCCAGGGCTCCCGAGAAGCCTTGCTTCCCCACCTGGGCTACTCATCCACTGCCTGGGCTGCATCCGGGGCTCCCAGGCAGGACAGGAGGTCATCCCCGAGGGCCTTTGGAGAGACCGTTGGAATCCCTCAGGGGAGCCGCGGTCCCCAGAACTGAAAAGGTGTCAAAAGTCATCCAATCCAAAGGAGGATTAGATGAAGTAACTGAGACCCAGGGAGCAGAGGGATCCCGTGGCGGAGCTGGGACTAGCGCCAAGGGCTCGCCTAACCAACTCCAACCCTTCCCCAGGGCTCTCTCCTCAAGTCTGCGTTGCTCTGAGCCCTGAAGGGCCACTGCGTTGAACAGAGAAAAGCATCTTAGGTAGAGTTCCTACTCTGTCTTGCTGTTGTTGAGAATTGAAATCCTGAAAATGCAATTGCCCTAAAATGGGGAGGTTACAGCCTTAGAGCGAAAATACAGCCTCATTGCTAATTACAGTCTGAATGCACTACAAGTTGAAAACCTTGAATTAAGAACTAAACGGGGTGGGGGGAGGCTGCACCACTCCCTCTCCCCATTCACCGTGCCACCCTCAGTGCCTGGCACAGGCCCCTGCAGCGCTCAGTGTGCTAGTCACATGGGCTGGGTTTCTGAGCATGGCCTTCATGAGAGGAGGGGTTCCTTCTCCCAGAAAATAGCCAGCATCTAACCTCAGGCATACCTTGAGGATCCAGAAAGTTTGGGGATATTCGTGTGATCACAAATGGGACCCGAAGGCGCTGGTGGCGATGGAGTGGTGCGCCGCCCACCGGGTGCTGCCCCCCTCATCCACAGCCACACCCCGCGTCAGAGGAAGAGGTGGGTGTGGTCCCCGGATCCCGGGCCGCTCGAGGTCAGCCGGTCACAGCGAGCCTTGTAGAGGTCGCGCTCGCGAGCCAGGCGGGCCACCTCGGCCCGCAGCGCGTCCAGCTGGGCGGCCAGGCGGGCGCGCTCGGCCTCCAGCCCGCGCCGCTGCTGCAGCCGCTTGGAGCGGCAGGCCTGCGCGTAGCCGCGGTTCTTCAGCGTGCGGCGCCTCTGCTTCAGCCGCAGCGCCTCGTCGCGCCCGCAGCCCCGCAGCTGCCGGTTCAGCTCCCGCACAGACATCGACACCAGCGCGGCGTCTGAAAACCGCTCGGCCAGCTGAGAAGGAAGAGCCAAGGACGGGGTGGGCAGGGGGCCCCATCCTGCGCCAGGCAAAGCTCCGCCCCGGCTCCCACCTCTACCTGGCTGCCCACTCTTCTCTTCTAACAGGACCATCTCACTTTAGATCCCACCTGAGGTCCCGGTACACCCTCCCCCCGCCCCCAGCCCCCCACTGGCCCTGACCACCGGGCACTCTCGCCCTTAGGCACGCCCCCGCCGCTCAGGCCCCGCCCCCCACGGTCAGGCGAGCCAATAGCGCACCGCGCGCCACGCCCCCTCGGCTGTCAGCCGCATCCGGGTGCGGGCCCGGGTCTGTTCCTCCGCACCCCGCCCAGACAGACCCCACCCCCGCAGACCTGCCACGTTTCCCTGTCCTGAAGGCCGCAACCCAGTGACCCTCAGAGGATTTGGATTACGTCCTAATGCCCTCAACGCCCCCGTCTGTGTCTATAATTAATAGGATGAGTGGCAATCCTTCCTGAGCAGGTTGGGCGCTGGGGAAGCAGGAAGCCTTGGAAAGGCCAACCTCGACGCAGCCTACCCCAGCTCCACTCCACACGGTTTACTTCCACACATTGACTTGCTCCCCAACGCTCTGTAATTCTCAGCCCTTCACCCTGGGTCTCTTCGCCTCTTCCTTCTTCCCGTTCCTCACGATTCAGCCTACTCATTTCTCTGTTTTTTTATTTATTTTTTTTTTGAGGGGTGGGTTTTTCAAGGGTTCTTCCTCCTTTCTGCCCTCTCTTTCCCCAGCCTCTAACCCTCTCCCGGAACTCCCCTTCTGGAGGGCTGCCGTCGCTCACTCACCTGGGCATGCTGGACTCCTGTCTCTTCTGGGCTGCCTGGGTAGTAGCCATGGGGTCCCTCAACAGGCACCGAGCCCTGACCCTGCAGCAGCTCTACGGCCTCGTCAGGACTCAGCCCCAGTGCCTCCCCAGCCCCCAGCTGCTGCTGCAGGGTAGCCAGCCAGTACAGCTCCTCCAGGCCTGGCCGGGGGCCCTCAGCGGCCCCCACCACGCCCGGGTCACTGAAGGTGGGTGAAGGAGGCACTGAGCTGTAAGGTGTAGAGCCCAGTGAGGCTGTGGGGGCAGCAGATCGCCCCTCAGAGGGCTCCCGCTTCACCTCAAACTTCATCAAGTCAAAGTCATTGACATATTCCATGGCCAGGGGGCTGGGGGGCAGTGCCATTCTGGGGCTGGGCTGGGAAGGGTGCACCTGGAAGAAAGAAGAGATGTCTGAAGCCCTGGGAGGCTACCTGCCATCCCCCTTCACCAAAAGTCCTCTTCCTCCAAAGCCCAAGTGCCCAGAAGCCCGAGTTCTGGAGGGCTCGAGTAAGCGTGCAATCCCATTCCCCAGTAGTCACCTCCAGGTTGGGAGGAACCTTTCAGGTGGCCAGGGTTCCTGACAGGGACAAACAGAGGCACCTGTGGGGTAAGAGGCTATGTTGCCCTTTCCCTCCGCCAGGTCTTCAGCTGTGAAACACAAGGATACTGTGGCAGTGCTCCCAAACCTACCTGGTGCTGCAACATACCAAGAGGCTCTGTCATCTCAAGGGGCACCGTTCCATCCCCAAGCAATGAAAAAGTTGTGCTTAATTAACTGTGACTGAGTGTGTGTGTATTTCAGGACAATAGGAAGACATACATGTGTGCTGTGAATATTAAGATATACTGATAGTCACCATTTTGAGAAAAAAAGATAAAAGGATACTGCGCTATTATCTCTCCCTCTCTCTCTCTCTCTCCTTCTCTCTCTTTTATCTATCTCCCAAAGCACTCAGGACAGCAGTGTCTTGCACATCGAAGACCCTCAACTCATTTATTCCATAAACTAATCAATGAATCGGTTTTATAGGATGGAGAAAACTTTCTAAGGGAAAAAGAAAGGTCCTAGAACCTGTGCTAGAAGGATCAGAACTGAATGGCCAACATCTGTCCTCAAAGACAATCTCTCCACGGGTGAACCCACCAAAATTAATTTTCCTTCTTCGCTGAGCAGAGCACGCCTTCACCTTTCCGACCCACTTCCTCTTCTGTTCGATGAGAGCAGTTTGACTCTGTAACATTTCCCAAAGAGTGTTCTGAACACTAATTCTGAGAAATAACCAAGAGGTCTGTGCTCAGATAATTTTAGAAAGGCTGCCTCCTATCCCTGCCTCTTGCAGAGTCACAAAGCATAAGAGCATATTAATCTGAGCAGTCCTTCGGCAAACCATCTGCTCAACTTCAACACAGAGTGTCCCAAACTTCCGACACCAAGGAACTCTCTCTCCTATCTGTCTGTGAACGACACAGAACATACACGTCCACCTGAGGAATCTGACCTCAGCCATCCTCCCAAGACTGGAAGTCCCACTTGAAGCCCAGCTCCCAATCCTGACAGCCTCACCCTGATCCCCAGAGGGGGCAGAGCAGGGAGTGCTCATCCCCAGGGCTTCAGCTTGGCTCCCTCTGAAGCCCCAAACCGCAGCTCAGACCCCCAGGCCAGGCCCAGAGAAGTGGGAGAAGAAGGCCTCTCTCTTCCTGTCCCGGGAAAGCGCTGCTCTGCTCTCTGTGAAGCCCTTCCTCACCCTTGAGAGCACAGAGGGGTTGGAAACAAAGACACAATTGGAGGAAGTGATCCCGGCAGGAAGGAGTTGGTGAGACACCCACACAGCTGTCCAGAGAGAACTGGATGTGCAAAGACCTGCATGAGGGAATGTGATTATCTTTCTGATGTGATGTCAGCCAGGGAGGGAGGGAGAAAAGGTCCAGAAGTGTGAGGAGGATTCTAGAGAGCAGACAGCAGGTGTTGGAGGAGGGAGCTATGGGTGAGAGGCCTAGACCCAGGTAGGCCCCGGACATACTCACTTTAGGGATGGCAGAGAAGATGTGGTCAGTGTCAGAGCCAGACAGGCACAGCTTCCCCAGAGACTGGAAGCCCCATGGAGTAGGGCCAGGTGCCTCCGTGCTCAGGACTAGGGGGCTGTGGGCACAGAGCCCAAAGGGCACTCTTAAAAGGTCAGCTCCCTGAGCTCATCTGTGGTCCCCAAGCCTCAGCCAATCAGGTGAGGAGATCATTTGCATATCTCATTGGCCTGGGGGGGGGGTGGGAGGAATAGACAGAGAGGACAAGTGCATCTTTCCTAGCAAAACCGCTCACTCATGGTCCCACTCGTGTGCACTTGGTCCCCCAGTACAGAAAGCCGCATTGACCCCAACCACCACGCCTCCACATGAACACCGCCCACAGCCACTCAAAGCCTGGGGAACGAGGTCACACAGCTCCCAGCACGGCTCCTTCCCCAGCCCCTCATCAATGTGGGTGGGAAGTACAGGCTCTCCCAGACCCACTCCCATCTGGCCTGTTGTCTGTTTCCTCTTTTCAAATATCTTCACCTTTCTGCTCCCTGCCCTACCTCCACCCTGATGGCCCCTCATAGGCATCACACCAGAAAGACAAGCAACTTTTCCCACAAGGAATCTCCAGGACTTGGCCTCTCCCATTCTTCATAACTCAGCCCCAGACAGGCAGCCCAGCTGGGAGAAGACGCAGAAGAAAGAACAGAGAATTCTGCTCCTTCCTTCCGGGCCACCAAAGGACACTGAAATCTAATCACCACCAGCCTGTCAGATATACTTTTGTAACTGCCCTCAAACGCCCTCGGCTTCCTCTCACCACTCTCCTGTGTGTCTCTGCCCTCTCTCTGCTTCTCTCCCATTCATGTGGTTCCCAGATGGCTTGGGGGTGACCTATATTTTCAGCCTAATCCCCTAACACCTCTTAGAGCTATCATCCCCCAGTAGGAGTTGGAACAGAGATACTAGGAATTAGCCAAGGAGGTGTTTAAACCTGTCCGAAGCTGTTTAAACAGGGTCTGTATTAGAATAGAACTCCAGGAGTTAGAGGCTATTCCCTACCTTCTAAGGACACCCATACACTTTCATTGGGTTGATGCATTCTCTTTCCCAACACAGACAGAAACCTGGGTTTCCGTCAGCCCCAAGGGTCCTCAGTCATAAAAATTAACTGGCCCTTGGCCGGGCGTGGTGGCGCACGCTTGTAATCCCCGCGCTTGGGAGGCAGAGACAGGAGGATCGTGCAGGTTCGAAGCCAGCCGCGCGCGCTGGCTTAGGAGACCCTGTTTCCAAAATAAAAATGTAAAAATAGGTCTGGGAGTGTAGCCCGGAGGTAGATGGGCTTCCAGGAACCCCAATACCACCAAAAAAAAAAAAAATTTAACTGGCCCAGCCTTAGTTGTTAGGGAAAAGCTGGGGAGATGGAGATTATTAAGACAATGGTTCTTAAAGTTGTCCCCAGGCCAGGAGCACCAGCATCGCCTGGGAACTTGTTAGGGATACAAAATCAAGTTGGGCCAGTGGTGCACGCCTGTAGTCCTGACACCTGGGAGGCTGAGGCAGGAAGATCACTTGAATCCAGGAGTTCAAGACTGGCCTGGGGAATATAGCAAGCAAGACCCAGTCAGAGAGAGAGAGAGAGAGAGAGAGAGAGAGAGAGAGAGAGAGAGAGAGAGATTCTCTAACTTTATTTTAAACCGATCAAATCAGAAAATTGTGAGGGTGGGACCCAGATCTGTTTTAACAGACCCTCCCAGAAGTTCTGACACAATGAAGTCTGAGAACCATAGCTCCAGCGATACCTACAACCCTGCTTCACTCCGTGTGTGTGTGAGAGCATGGTGAGGGGATCTTCTTTTGTTGTTTGTGGTACTGGGGACTGAAGCCAGGAGCATTCTACCTCCAAGCTACACCTTAACCCTATTTTTTATTTTATTTACTTATTTATTTTTATTTATTTATTTATTTATTGTGGTACTGGGGATGGAAACCAAGGGCATTCTATCTCCAAGCTAAACCCCCAGCCCTATTTTTTATACTTTATTTTGAAACAGGGTCTTGCTAAGTTACAGAAGGCACGATCCTCCTGTCTCAGCCTCCCAAGTATTGGGATTACAAGCATGTGCCACCACACCTGGCTTTTTCCTTATTTTTTAAATAAAGTTTCACTACTTAGCAGAGGGCCTCACTAAGTAGCTGAGGCTGGCCATAAGCCTGTGATCTTCCTGTCTCTGTCTCCCAGGTATTGGAACTACGAGTGTACACCACCACACCCGGCTTAGGGGGTTCTTCTACCATGCTGTGTTAGTCAGATTTTATTTTTATTATTATTTTTTGTAGTACTAGGGATTGAACCCAAGGGCATTCTATCTCTGAACCACACCCCAGCCCTATTTTATTTTTATTTGGAGACAGGGTCCCACTAGGTTGATGTCTCACTACTTGCTGAGGCTGTCCTCGAATCTGCGATCCTCCTGTCTCAGCCTCCCAAGTACTGGGATTACAGGTGTGCGCCACCATGTCCGGCTCAGATTTCTTTTTCTATAACAGATACCTGAGGTTGTCATCAACTTAGCAAGAGAAAAAGTTGTTTCAACTCACAGTTTTGGCGGGTCTAGGCTACAATCGTTGGCCTTGTTGTTTTGAATCCGTAGCAAAGCCGCACATCATGGTGGGAAGCATGTGGTAAAGCAAGCTGCTTACCTTAGAGCTGGGATCAGAAAAAGAGAGGAAGCCAAAGGGGCTGGGGTCGCCCTGACCCCTCCAGGAGCACATCCCGGTGATCAGAAGTCTTCCCACTTAGCCGGGCGTGGTGGTGCACACTTGTAATCCCAGCTCTTGGGAGGCTGAGACGGGAAGATCGCACAGGTTCAAAGCCAGCCTCAGCTACTTAGTGAGGCTCTCAGCAAACCCTGTTTCCAAATACATATAAAATAGGTCTGGGAGTATAGCTCGTAGGTAGAAAAGCCCCTGGGTTCCACACCCAGTACCACAAAAAGTGAAGTCTTCCCACTGGGCCCCACCTCTTAAAGTTCCCACCACCTCCCAAGAGCACCACGGTGGGGACTAAGCCTTCATCAATCACATGGGCCTTTGGGAGACATTTAAGATCCATGTTAGGCCAAGTATGGTAATCCTAGTACTCGGGAGGCTGGGACAGGAGAGTAACAGGTTCAAAGCCAGCCTCAACAAATTAGCAACTCTGATACCATTTCCAAATAAAAATAAAATTAAAAAATTAGTGGAACCCAGTATGGTGGCACACACTTGTAATCCCAGTACTTGGAAGGCTGAGATAGGAGGATCGCAGGTTCAAGGCCAGCTTCGGGTACTTAGTGAGGCCTTCCCAAACTTAGTGAGACCTGTTTCAAAATAAAGAATAAAAATTAGGACTGAGCGTGTAGATCACAGGTAGAATGCCCTGGTTTACATCCCCAACACTGCAAAAAAGAAAAATGAGCCGAACATGGTACACGCTTATAATCCCAGCGCTTGGAATGCAACACAGGAGGATCGCAGATTTGCAGACAATCTCAGCAACTTGTGAGACTCTCTGCAAATGTCTGGCCAGGCCAGAACACGCATCAGAAGAAGAAAAAAAGCTCAGGGCCCGGGAACCAGCCAAAAAATGAGAATATGGATCATGGAGACAGGGAACTCTTTCCACCCCCACCACCCCCCACACACATGTCCATGGATTGTAGCTCTTAGGTGGACATCCAGGAAAGAGACCCTGAAATTTCCCAGACAGAAGAAAAAAATAGAAAGAGTTGAATGCAACCCTTTCTATATAATAAAAAAATAGAAAGTCTCATGCATGCCCTGGCCTGGCCAGACACTCGCCCCCACCGGGCAGCTGTCAGGTCTGCCCTGATCCTCTTGTTTACTGGAGCACTCAGAGGCGAGGTGGAGGCTAAGCTGCTAAGGGGCTGAAGGAGTTAGACTAAACAAGCTCAGGCGAGTTGAGCCGCTCGGGGCTCAGACCAGGCACTGTTAACCAGGGAGAGGAGACAGGGCAGTGAGGGCTAGGCTGAGGCCGGGCCCAAGGAAAGGACCAAGGACACAGAAAGGAGAGGCTGTGCCAGCCAGGGGACCCGGGAGGTACGGCCCATCCCAAGGAGGTGGAGAAAGCTGGGAAATAGATACTGAGGATGAGAGGCTCAAGGACATCTGAGGACAGGGAAACAGGGGTACAAAGACGAAGGCAGGGTAGATACCAGGAGCAACAGAAGGCAGGAAGGAGGTCAGGGGACCAGTTAAAGAAGTCCTGGGAGAGAGGGAGAACGAGTCAGGGATTTGGATTAAAGGAGACAGAGCATGGGGGCAGATGGAAGACAGGAGCAAATGGCCACAGGGAACTAAAAGAAAAGGAGGAAGCCCCTGGGAGAGGCTCTAGGAGGGTGTTAGAGACAACAGGAGAGGTAGATCAGGGCAAAAGTGATAGGAGAAAGAGGAACAGAAAGACAGGTTGCAGAGAAGAGCAGCGGCCAAAGGGTACACGATGGAGGGATGTGGACAGAGGGATGCTGGGCCACAGGGCACGAGGACCAGGCAGGCAAAGGAGCTGAAGGGGTTGTAGGAAAGGAGGAGGAAGAAGAGGCCATAACACAGTCAGGCTCCCGGGATGCTGTCCCACCTCCTCCGCTCTGCGCATACGCTCAACCTGGAAGACCAGGGATCTCACCTACTTCAGGCCTCTGTTGTCTAGACCTTCAGTAATGGATCCAAACCCTCAAGGTCCTTTTTTCCTACCTCCCACATTTACTCGACAAATATTTATCAAACACCTATCCTGGGCGAGGCACGGTGGCGCACATCTGTAATTCCAGTACTTGGGAGGCTGAGACGGAAGGATCACAGGCTCACGGCCAGCCTCAGCAACCTCTTGAGCCCCTCTGCAACATAGTAAGACCCTGTTTCCAAATAAAAAATAAAATAAAACATAGGGCTGGGGATGTAACTCAGAGGTAGAATGCCTCTGGGTTCAATACCTAGCATCACTTAAAAAAAAAACATATTAACTGGGCAGGTGGTACATGCCTGAAATCCCAGGCACTTGGGAGACTGAGGCAGGAGGATCACAAGTTCGAGGCCTACCTAGGAAACTTAAAATACCCTGTCTCAAAATACAAAATAAAAGTGCTGGGGATTTAGCTCAGTGGTAGAGCACTCCTGAATTTACTCCCCAGCACCACAAAAATAAAAATAAAATAAAGCAGTCTATTTACCAGTTTATTATCTTTGTGGGAGGGCACTGAGGGTGGAACCCAGGGGCTTTCTGCCTCCGGGCTATACTCCCAGACCATTTTATATTTTATTTGGAAACAGAGTCTCACTAAATTGCTGAGAACCTCACTAAGTAGCTGAGGCTGGCTTCAAACCTGTGTGATCCTCCTGTCTCAGCCTCCCAAGCGCGGGGATTATAAGCGTGAGCCACACCACGCCTGGCACCAGTTTATTATCTTGAGTTACACCTTATAAATATTTAAACACAAGTTTTGGGCCTCTATCTGTACTCTTGCCCCAGGCCCTACATGTGTTAGAGATGGGCTAACCTAAAATTAAGCCCTCTTTTTATTTTTTAGGAAGAGAATCTCACCAGGTGTGGTAGTGCATGCTTGTAATCCCAGTGCTTGGGAACCTGAGACAAGAGGATCACAGGTTTGCGGCCAGGCTCAGCTACTTGGTGAGGCCCTCTGCAACTTAGTGAGACCCTGTTTCAAAATAAAGAATAAAAAAAATAGGGCTTGGTTATAGCTCGGAGGTAGAATGCCCCTGGGTTCAATCCCCAGTACCACAAAAGAAAGAAGGAAAGGAAGGAAGGAAGGAAGGAAGGAAGGAAGGAAGGAAGGAAGGAAGGAAGGAGAATTTCTAGCCCAGTATGGTAGCATAATCCCAGGACTTGGAAGGCTGAGACATGAGGATTGCAGGTTCAAGGACAGCCTCAATAAATAGTGAAACTCTCATCAACCTAGAGAGACTCTGTTTCAACATAAAAATAAAAAACAGGGTTAGAGGTATAGCTTGGAGATAGAATGCCCCTGGGCTCAATCCCCAGTACCACAAAAAAAAGAAAGAAAGAGAAAGAAAGAAAGAGAAGGAAGAAAAGGAAGAAAAGGAAGGAAGGAAGGAAGGAAGGAAGGAAGGAAGGAAGGAAAGAAGAAAAAATAGGAGCTCAAGCCAGGCATCACCCTAGTACTTGGGAGGCTGAGACAGGAAGATTGCAGGTTTGAAGCCAGCCTCAGCAAATTAGTGAGGCCTCCTGCAAGAACCTGTTTTTAAATAGGGGTTGGACCTGAGGGGTAGAATGTTCCTGGGTCCAATCCCTAGTAACAACAAAAAAGAAAGAAAGAAGTAGGATTAGTTCTTGGGCTGAAGCCATCCTCACACCTCAGCACCCTCCAAGGAGCTGGGACCATAGGTGCAAAGATGGGTGCTATGAAAGAGAAGGACAAGACAATGAGATTTTATTTCATGAAGACTTAATTTTTCAATACACAGAGCTGTGGGGAGCAGCAAGAGTACTGTTGCAGGGACAGGTTGTCTAAGGACAGTTACATTAAACCAAGACTGGTCAAGTGAATAAAAACGACCATGTCTGGAAATGTGGAAAGAGTGGGGCTTCCAAAGCCAGAGCCCCAGAATGACATACACAAAGGCTCGGGGGCAAAATCAGGTAGAAACGTGTTCATGAAGCTTGAAAACCGGCCGGTGTGGCCAGAGCTCAGAATGGAAGGTGCGAAGGATGGTGACAGGCGAGGCTGGAGCCGTCAGCAGAGACTAGATGGGCCTCACCGTGAGCCTGATCCTGAAAGCAGTGAGAAGGTACTGGAGGGCTGTCAATAGAGACAGGACGTGATTGGGTTTATATTTGAAAAGATCTCTTTGGCAGTTTGTGTGTTCAGAGGAGAGCAATATGGAATTAGAATCAGATTTGTGAGCTGCTGCTATATCCAGGTTGAGTTGGGTATACTTATCTATAGATAGATAGATAGATAGATAGATAGATAGATAGCACATATATGGTACGTGTGTGCGTGTGTGCGTGTGTGTGTTTGCTGGGGATTGAACACAGAAGCATTCTACCTCAAAACTATGCCCTCAGTCCTTTTAAAAAATTATTTGTTTGTTTGTTTGGGTACTGGGATTGAACTCAGGGGCACTCTACCTCTGAGCTACACCCCAGCTATTTTATTTTTTTATTTTGAAACAGGGTCTTGCTAAATTGCTAAGGGCTTTACTAAGTTATTGAGGCTGGCCTTAACCCTGCAATCCTTCTGTCTCAGCCTCCGTCTCAGTCAATATTCACGCTGCCATAATCCAAAATGACTGATCACACAGCTTAGAGGAAAGAAGACTTATTAGCTCACCATTTTGGGAGATTGAGAGGCTCAATCCATGTTAGGCGAGATCTGAGGAGCTCAAGGAAGCAAGCAAAGAGAGAGGAGAGAGGGGAGAGGAGAAGAAACAAGAGTTCATATCACTGAAGCCAGGGGAGAGATCAGGGGGAGGAAAGGACCCTATATAATCCCAAGGCCATGCTCCTTAGCAACCAAGCCCCACTCCCAACACTACTGTCTTGTTTCCATGAGGGATAGGGGGACATTCTATTACTTTCTCCAAAGTACTAGGATTACAGAGGTGTGCCACCATGCCCAGCCATATATATATATATATATATATATATATATATATATATATATATATATATATATATATATATACATACATTTTTTGAAACACAGTCTTGCTAGATTGCTGAGAGTCTTGCTAAATTACTGAGGCTGGCCTCAGACCTGTGATCTGGAATTACGTGGTGTACCACCATGCCAGGCCTCCAGCCCTTCTATTTATTTATTTTTTTTTTTTGAAACAGAGTCTTGCTAAATTACCAGGCACTGACCTCTACCCTACAATTTTCCTATCTCGGCTTCCCAAGTACTGGGATTACAGGCATAAGCCACCATGCTTGGCTCATAGTTTTTGTTGTTGTTGTCTTGTTTTGTTAGTTTGTTTTGTTTTGTTTTTGTTTTTTAGTTTTTGGTGGTGCTGAGAATAGAACCCAGAAGCTTTATACCTTTGGGCTATACTCCCAGACCTATTTTCTATTTTATTTGGAAACAGCATCTCACTAAGTTGCTGAGAGCCTCACTAAGTATCTGAGGCTGGCTTCAAACCTGTGTGATCCTCCTGTCTCAGCCTCCCAAGTGCGGGGATTACAAGCGTGCACCACCACGCCCCGCCTGGCTCATATGTTTTAAACTGTGTACCATTCTGAGTGTCATAATGAATTATCACAACTCCCTGCCCTGTTCCAGTGTATTCCACACCCTGCTCCAGTGTATCCGTGCATCTATGTACCTGCCCATTAGTCGGTCACTTAGTAGCACCTCAGTTATCAGAGTGACTATTGTGGTATCACAATACAAGAGTGCAACAGAATTCTCAACAGAAGAGTGCAACTCCTTTTTTTTTGGGGGGGGGGGTCTGGGGATGAAACCCAGGGGCATTCAACCTCCAAGCTACAGCCCCTGCCCTATTTTTATTCTTTATTTTTTGAAACAGGGTCTCACTAAGTTACGGAGGGCCTCACTAAGTAGCTGAGGCTGTCCGAGAACCGCGATCCTCCGGTCTCAGCCTCCCAAATGCTGGGATTACAAGCCTGCGTTACCATGCCTGGCTCGATGATCCTCCTTCTGGCATATCATTAGAAGATCAACAGTGCCGGGCGTGGTAGCGCACGCTTGTAATCCCCGCGCTTGGGAGGCAGAGACAGGAGGATCGCGCAGGTTCAAAGCCAGCCGCGTGCGCTGGCTTAGGAGACCCTATTTCCAAATAAAAATGTAAAAATAGGCCTGGGAGTGTAGCCTGGAGGTAGAAGGGCTTCCAGGAACCCCAGTACCACCAAAAAAAAGAAAAAAGAAAAAGAAGATCAACAGTGAGCTGGGCGTGGTGGTGCATGCCTGCCATCACAGTACTACGAAGGATGAAACAGGCAGATCGCAGGGTCAAGCCCAGCCTCAGCAACTTGTTTTATTTGTGATACTAGGGATTGAGCCCAAGAGTGTTCTATCTCTGAGCTATGCCCCTACTCCTAGGTTTTGAAACAGGATCACTGAGTTGCAAAGGGCCTCACTAAGTAGCTGCAGCTGTCCGTGAACTGTGATCCTCCTGTCTCAGCCTCCCAAACACTTAGTGAAACATGGTCCCACTAAGTTGCAGAGGGCCTTGTGTTGCTGAGGCTGACTGAGAATCTGTGATCCTCCTGTCTCAGCTTCCCAAACACTGGCATTACAGTGTGTGCCGGCACACCCAGCTCAGACTCAGCAACTTAATGAGGCCCTTGGTGATTTAGTAAGATCTTGTTCCAAAATGAAAAAATATATATATATATATAGGGCTAGCCTGGGGTGGTGGTGCACATTTGTAATCCCAGCATTTGGGAGGCTGAGACAGGGGGATCACAGTTCGCGGCCAGCCTCAGCTACTTAGTGAGGCCCTTTGCAACTCAGTGAGACCCTTTTTTAAAATAAAGAATAAAAAAATAGGTCTGGGGGTGTAGCTCAGAGGTAGAATGCCCCTGGGTTCCATCCCCAGGACTAGAAAGAAAGAAAGAAAGAAAGAAAGAAAGAAAGAAAGCAGGCTACGCATCTAGCTCAGAGGTAGAATGGCCCTGGGTTCAATCTCCAGTACAGAAAGAAAATGGAAGGAAGGAAAAAAAGGAGGAAGGAAGGAAGGGAGGGAGGAAAGGAGTAGCCTAGTAGTACATCACTTCATCTTTTTTGTAGACATTGTATCATCTCATTAATTAGCTGGACAGGGCGGCACACATCTGTATCCCAGTGCTTGGGAAACTGAACCAGAAAGATTACAGTTTTGCCGGGCGTGGTGGCATAGTCTTGTAATCCCCGCGATTGGGAGGCGGAGACAGGAGGATCGCGCAGGTCTGAAGCCAGCCGCGCTGGCTTAAGAGACCCTGTTTCCAAATAAAAATATAAAATAGGTCTGGGAGTGTAGCCCGGAAGAAGAAGGGCTTCCAGGAACCCCAGTACCACGAAAGAAAGAAAGAAAGAAAGAAAGAAAGAAAGAAAGAAAGAAAGAAAGAAAGAAAGAAAGAAAGATTATAGTTTTGAAGCCAACACAGGGTAACTTAGTGAGACCCTGTTTCAAAATTTTTTAAAAAAAGTCTAGAGATGTGGCTCAAAAGTAGAGTGACCCTGGTTCGATCCCCAAGTTTCCAAACACACAAGAAAATGAATAAGTATAGTACAATGAGATATTTTGAGAGAGCTCACACCCACATAATTTTTATTACAGTATACTATAATTCTGTTGTTATTGTTATCATCTCCTTTTTTGACTAATTTATAAATTAAATATCATCATAGCTATGCATGTACAGGAAAAACATGGTATATATAGGATATGGTTTCAGGTATCCAGTAACAGTCCTGGAATGTATCCTACTCAAGTGAGTGAGAACAGCACTTAGTAGGGCTCTAGCCACAGCTGCCGCGCCTTTTCCCGGTCTAAAACCGAGCAAGGCTCGTTTTAGCAGGAACGCTGCAGGCAGACATGCCCTGGAACAGGCGCACGGCATCTCCTTCTGGGGAATAATATTAGGCATGGGGATTTAGGGATTTTTTGAAATTGGCCTTGTTACCAAAAAAATATTTGAGACTTATGTTATTAATTTTTGATATTTATATATGGGTTGCACTTAAATTTCCAAATGACCAATCTAACAAGAATTCTATAAAGACTCAGACAATAACAAGCAGAACAAGCCTTAACGGCAACCGATCCTCCCCAGGCTTTTCCAAACAAATATTAACAATACGCCTAAAACAGAGCCAGGACAAGTTGTTCCCACCGTCATGAATTCTAAAAGGCCAGCATGTTTAATCAGAGGAGGCTAGGGTAGAGCGGCTATTGACCCCCCAGTAACCCTACCCCCTTTTTTTGTTATACAATGGGTGCGTGGACGGCCGCAGAATAGATGGGTACCCAAGCACAGCCTTGGGACATGGGAAAGTATGAAATGTTCCTCTCTTTAGTAGTGCCTATTGATTAAAAACAATGATATATATTAATCAGAGAGTATAATGCTTAGCATAAAATATTATTTTAATATTATATTAGTAGTTAATAATAAACTTCTGATCTTTTCCATAATTGCTTATTTTAAAAATGTTCCCTTAAAAAAAAAAAAACTGGCCGTCTGTCACCTTGCCTTGATGTATTAGTTCTTTATATACTTGCTGATGGATTAATTCTTAAAAAACTATAAAATAAAATATAGCCAAAAATATATAAAATGCTTGCCAAAACCAAAAGTAAAAAATATAAAAAGTAAATAAAACAGCTTCACTCTCCATTGCGTCTGTATGCTGTTTCTCCGCCATACTTCGCCGACTCCTCACTCCACCGCTCGCGGACCCCCGACTCTTGCTAGGGCTAGACCCCAGCACACAGCCAATACTCAGGCACTGGGGCAATGAGCACCACATCTTAAAGAGGCAATCAAAGACAAGTGTTCTATGAGACATCAAAAGGATGAATCCAGAGGTCTCTAGGAATAAGAAACCTCAAGCCAGGTCACAGCTGATCACACCTGCCCCCTGGTGGTGCTCCTTGGACACTGGGCCAGTTGGTGGTAGAAGCTGGTGGGTGGGAGATTGAACAAAAATATGGCCAAGGGGCATCCACAGTGCAAGGACATCCTCACGAGAGCCCCTTGCTTAATCTGCCCTAGGATAAAGGAGGAGGTCATGGTGGAGAAGAAGGACTCTGAAACATGAGCTTATTCATTCTCAACCAGCACTTATTAAGTGACTATTTTAGGTGAGATACTGCTAAAAGACAGCATTAAAAAAAAAAAAAAAAGCAAGACTAAAATTAGCCTAGTGTGGAGGCACACACTTGTAATCCCAAAACTTGGGAGGTTAAGACAGGAGGATTCTTGGTTCAAGCTCAGCCTCAGCAATTTAGTAAGACCTGGTTTCAAAATAAATAATAAAAAAGGGCTGGGGTGTGGTTCAAAGATAGAGCATTCCTGGGTTCAATCCCCAGTCTCTCTTTGTCTCTGTCTGTCTGTCTCTCTCTCTCTCAATCTCTCTCACACACACATACATGTACAAACACACACACACACACACACACACACACACACACACACGACTAAAATTTGGGTCTTTCTATATAGGAGGAAAGAGGGTAAGCAGAGAGGTAGAAGTGAGGATGCTGGATAAACAGGAGCCATATTTGGGGGTGGGGGCACTGGTGACTGAACCCAGGGGCACTCTACCACTGAGTTGCATTCACAATATTTATTTATTTATTTGTTTATTTATTTATTTCACTAGGGATTGAATCTAAAGGCATTCTACCAGACTTCCGGGAAGATGGTGACCAAGAAAAGCAGCATTTACGAGTCCTGCTGACACTCGATCTCTATTGCCACAAAATCAGCACTTTACATAGTCAGAAAACACTATTAGTAGAAAAATAAAAACTATAAATATAAGGGACAGAGAAAAAGAAGGCTAGAAAAACAAACAGAGAGGAGAAAAGAAACCGGCCCACTTTGCAGCGGCAGGAGCCACACCAGCACCATCTTGCCTCACAGCACCAGGCTGCAGAGAGGAAAAGGTAAACAAAGAGCTGAAGTGAGCAGTTGTGGATCAATTGGTTGTAATTCAGCAGTTCTTTCAGTGCAAAGAGTGTCTAAAACTTCCAGCGGACAAGCTCATCACGCCCTCCAGGGATCCAGAGTGGAGCTCAAAACCATAAAAGAAATATACCAGCCTCACGGCCAAGGGCATGGCGGCGGCTCCATATTGCCAGCAGAGGTGGCGAGTTTACCATGCCCATGAGAGCTCCAGACCAGCACACACCAAAAATGTAAGTGAAACTGCAGCTCCTACAGGAGAAATCCCAGTGCTGCACTCCCAGGTACTCCCGCAGCTTTGATAAACTCCCTGGATCTGAGATATTGCATCAACCCAGTGAAGTTGTAGCAGTGGCAGAGATACCACACCCTAGTCGCAGCTCCCCATGGGAAAACACCCAGCCCAGCACCCCCAGGGTCTCATGCAGCTTCAACTAACTCCGTGGGTCTGAGACTTTGCGATACAGCTCAGATAAGGAGTAGTGGCAGCTGAGATGACCACAAACACCAGAGATCCAGAGCACCATAGGTGAAGTTGTGGTGACCTGGAGAAGAACCCAGAGAAGGCACAAACTTCAGAAATCATGGGAAAGAGGAACAACAATGGAGCGATGAGCTCTCACAACCCCACAACATCAGAACCTGATAAGATAGAAATGCAGAGATCTCTAGAAGATCAAATCAGGAACATAACTACAGAAATAATACAGGACCTTAGAAAAGAATTTAGAGAGAGTCTGAGAAAAAATAAAGGATGCAATCATTGAAGTAAAGGCATCAATTCAAATTATAGCCGGACGTGGTGGAGCACGCTTGTAATCCCTGTGCTTGGGAGGCGAAGACAGGAGGATCACGCAGGTTCGAAGCCAGCGCACTGGCTTAAGAGACCCTGTTTCCAAATTTTAAAAAAAGAATAAAAATAGGTCTGGGAGTGTAGCCTGGAGGTAGAAGGGTTTCCAGGAACCCCAGTACCACCCCCCCCCAAAAAAAATACACCTTACAAGTAAAGATAGTAACAAACTTAAGGTAAAGGGCTGGAGTAAGGTAATCCATGCTAACGGAACTCAAAGACAACCAAGAGTAGCAACGATTATATCAGACAAGTTAGACCTCAAGCCCAAACTTAATAGAAGAGACAAAGAAGGTCATATTTTACTGGTAAAAGGAATAATCCAGCAACAGGAAATAATAATAATGAACATCTATGCCCCAAACATAAGTGCAGCTACTTTCATAAATCAAACTCTTTGTGACATTAAGTCACACATAAATCCCAATACGATAATACTGGGAGATTTCAAAACCCCCCTCACACCATTAGACAAATCTTCCAGACAAAAAGTCAATAAAGATGCCTCAGACCTAAAAAACACCATTAATCAAATAGACCTGTTGGACACATATAACATATTTCACCCAAATACAGTAAAGTTTACATTTTTCTCAGCTGCTCACAGAACCTTCTCCAAAAGAGATCACATCCTGGGCCACAAAATGAGCACTAGCAAATTCAAAAACTGTTACATACTTCCCTGTGTCTTTTCAGACCATAATGGAATGAAACTAGAAATCAACTATAAGAAGACCCAGAGAAACAACATAAACCTGTGGAGACTGAACACCACATTTCTGAATGGAGAATGGGTTATAGAAGACGTAAGAGGTGAAATCAAGAAATTTCTAGAAACAAACAAAAATAGAGATACAACATATCAAAACCTCTGAGATACTTTAAAGGCAGTATTAAGAGGAAAATTTATAGCACTGAGTGTTCACATAAGAAAAACAGAAAATCTTCAAATAAATAACTTAATGACACACCTCAAAGCCCTTGAAAAACAGGAACAATCTAACCCCAAAGCCAGTAGAAGACAGGAAATTATTAAAATCAGAACAAAAATTAATGAAGTAGAGAATAAAAAAAACAATACAGAAAATCAACAAAACCAAAAGCTGGTTTCTCAAAAAAAAAATTAACAAGATAGATAAACTACTAGCCAACCTAAATTATAAAAAAAAGAGCCAGGCGTGGTGGCACACGCTTGTAATCCCCACACTTGGGAGGCGGAGACAAGAAGATCAATCAGGTTCAAAGCCAGCTGCGCTGCCTTAAAAGACCCTGTTTCCAGATAAAAAAAATATAAAATAGGTCTGGGAATGTAGTCCTAAGGTAGAAGGGCTTCCAGGAACCCCAGTACCACAAAAAAAATTAATTAATTAATTAATGAGAGAATCAACCCAAATTATGAAGATAGGAGATGAAAAAGGAGACATTACTACTGACAGTGTAGAAATCCAGAGGATTATCAGAAACTACTTTGAAAAACTATACTCCAACAAAATGGAAAATCTGGGGGAAATTGACAACTTTCTCCATAAATACAACCTTCCTAAACTGAGTCAAAAAGATATAGAAAATTTATTTATTTATTTATTTATTTATTTATTTATTTATTTATTCTTTTTGGTGGTACTGGGGTTCCTGGAAGCCCTTCTACCTCCGGGCTACACTCCCAAACCTATTTTATATTTTTGAAACAGGGTCTCTTACGCCAGTGTGGCTGGCTTCGAACCTGCGCGATCCTCCTGTCTCTGCCTCCCAAGCGCGGGGATTACAAGCGTGCGCCACCACGCCTAGCCAATATAGAAAATTTAAACCAACCAATAGCAATCAAAGAGATTGAAACAGCAATAAAGAGCTTACCATCAAAGAAAAGCCCAGGACCAGATGATTTTCCAAGTGAATTCTATAAAACCTTTATAGAAGAGCTAACCCCAATATTCCTCAAACTATTTCATGACATAGAAAAAAGCAGGACTCTCCCAAATACATTCTATGAAGCCAACATCACACTAATACCCAAACCGAATAAAGACAGTTCAAGGAAGGAAAACTACAGGCCTATATCTCTGATGAACTTGGATGCAAAACTATTAAACAAAATACTAGCAACACACATTCAAAACCACATAAAGAATATCATACACCATGACTAGGTAGGATTCATCCCAAGGATGCAAGGCTGGTACAACATACAAAAATCAATCCGTATACTTCATCATATAAACAGAATCAAAGACAAAAATCACATGATCATTTCAATAGACACCGAAAAAGCATTTTGTAAAATCTAACATCCATTTATGATAAAAGCACTGAAGAGAAATGGAATAGAAGGAACATATCTCAACATCATAAAGGCAATCTACAGTAAGCCTACAGGCAACATCATATTAAATGGGGAAAAACTTGGATAATTCCCCCTAGAAACAGGAACAAGACGAGGATATACATTATCACCACTTCTCTTCAATATAGTATTAAAGACTCTAACAAGAGCAATAAGGCAAGAAAAAGAAATCAAAGGAGTACAAATAGGAAAAGAAGAACTCAAACTTTCACTATTTGCAGATGACATGATACTATATTTAGAAAACCCAACAAGCTCAACCAAAAGGCATATAGAACTGATCAACAAATTCAGCAAAGTGTCTGAATACAAAATCTCAAAAAATCAGCTTTTCTGTATACCAACCATAAATCCACTGAAAAGGAAATTCAGAAAACACTCCACTGAAGATCTCCCACAAAAAAATAAAATACTTAGGGATAAACTTAACCAAGGAGGTAAAAGACCTCTACAAAGAAAATTATAAAACACTGAAAAAAGAAATCAAAGAAGATCTTAGAAGATGGAAAGATCTTCCATGTTCATGGATTGGCAGAATAAATATCATTAAAATGGCCATCCTTCGAAAAGTGATCTACAAATTTAATGCAATGCACATTAAATTACCAAGATTATTCCTCACAGACATAGAAAAATCAGTCCTTAAATTCATTTGGAACAACAAAAAACCCAGAATAGCCAAAGTAGTTCTCAGCAACAAAAACCATGCAGGAGGAATCACAATACCTGACTTCAAACTATATTACAAAGCCATTGTAATAAAAACAGCATGATACTGACACAAAAACAGATACATAGACCAATGGAGCAGAATAGAAGACCCAGAAACAAATCCACACACAGTCAATTGATATTTGACAAAGGGGCCAAAAACATACACTGGAAAAAAAAAAAGATAGCCTGTTCAACAAATAGTGTTGTCAAAAGTGGTTAACTGTATGCAGAAAAATTGAAGTTAATCCCACTTTCTCACCCTGCACAAGAGTCAAGATGGATGAAAGACTTGAAAATTAGACCAGAGACCTTGAGGCTCCTTGAAGAGGGCATAGGTCCAACACTGCAACACATAGGTACAGGTAAACACTTTCTCAACAAGACCTCAAAGGCACAACAAACTAAAAGGCAAATCAATATGTGGGATTGAATAAAACTGAAGAGCTACTGTTCAGCAAAGGAAACTGTTAAGAACTTCACTCGAGAGCCAACAGAATGGGAGAAGATTTTGCTACCTACTCCTCCGATAGAGGACTAATATCTAGAATATATGGAGAACTCAAGAAACTCAACACTAAAAAAAACAAATAATCCAATAAAAAATGGGCAAGCAAACTAAATAGACACTTCACAAAAGAAGAAATTCAAATGGCCAATAAATGCATGAAAAAATGTTCAACATCATTGGCAATCAGAGAGAGGCAAATTAAAACTACACTGAGATTTCACCTAACTCCAACTAGAATGGCAATAATCTACCATTTGATCCAGCAATACCACTTCTGGGTATCTACCCAAAAGAAAGGAAATCAAACTACTAAATTAATGCATGTGTATCTATGTTCATAGCTGCACAATTCACCATAGCCAAACTATGGAACCAGCCAAGATGTCCATCAACAGATGAATGGATTACAAAACTGTGGGATATGTACACAATGGAATTTTACTCAGCCATAAAAAAACACAATTACATCATTTTCAGGGAAATGGATGGATCTGGAGGACATCATGCTACATGAGATTAGTCAGTCACAAAAAATAAGAAATCAGATGCTTTCCCTAATATGTGAAAGCTAAGGAGAATTGGGTCATAGTAGGAACTCTAGATGAAGAAGGAAATCCTATAGAAGAGCAAACAAGACAAACTAAATTAGGGGATGGGAGGGGGGAAGAAGGAAATCTCTAAAACACACAATGTACTTAAACATATTGAAGTCAACCACTAAGCCAAGCATGGAAAGGAGTGATGGGGAGGGAATGGGTGGGAATTAGGTAGGGGCTAAATGGGCAGTGTGTACATATATGTCCACACAAGTTTTTTACCCCAATATGAATACAATGCACCAATACAAAAATTAAAAAATAATAAAATTTAGTGGAAAAAAATAAAGACATTCTACCTCCAAGCTATGCCCCCAGCCCAATTTTTTATTTCTTTATTTGGAAACAGGGTCTCACTAACTTTCTGAGAACCTTGTTACATTGCCACGATTTGCTCTGAACCTGCGATCCTCCTGTCTCAGCCCACCAACTACTGGGATTAAAAACGTGTGCCACCACACCTAGCTCCTTTTTATTTATTATTATTATTATTATTATTATTATTATTATTATTATTTCTTTTTTCTTGCAGGGCTGGGGATGGAACCCAGGGGAATTCGACCTCTGAGCTACACCCCCTGTCCTGTTTGTTATTCTTTATTTTGAAACCAGGTCTCACTGAGTTGCGGAGGTGTCGCAAACTGGCTCAGTCTAATTGGGGCGCGAGTCCACTCGCGGTCGAAAACCTCAGCAAAGATGGGGAAGGATTAGAGTGAAGTACTGCAGCCTCTTCTCTGCAGCGATTCTTTCCCTTCTAGGAACTAAGAGTTCCTAGTGACGGCGCTCTCTAGAAAGAATCTGACATGGACAAAGGCTTCTTGAGCCAATGACACTTTATTACAAAAACCCCCCAAAATTTATACCCTTCACCAGTAAAGTTAATAATAAGAGAAAAGGGAGTGAATGCAATCACTGTGAAATAATAATGAATAACATGTAAACAAAGGTAATAAAATTAGTCCTTCAGCTGGCTGGTGGCCTTCGAGAGATTAACTCCGGATTCTTTCCCAGGTCTTGCAGATAAGCAGTTCCAAAGGGCGACCTCCCAAAAGAAACAGGCACGCCCAAGGCTTGGAGGCTTCTTGGGGAATCTTCTTTAACTTTCTTGGAACTTTCCATCTTTTGGGCTCATTTCATATAGCAAGTGTGGGGAGATGTGGTGATTCAGGTGGATGTGATAGGGTTTCTTCAGGTGTTGGCATCTTCTAAATCTGAAAGCTTAAGCAAACTCACAACACAGTTTGGCAGACAAAACACCACAAACAACACCACAAAGTTCTTGGATTTAATTGTCAGATGTATTTCCTTAGCTGCTGAACACTCTTCTTTAGACAACAAGCCTATTAAAAGCCTATTCATCTTTAATAATCCATTTCCCTGTCACAAACCCTCTGCAACCTGCTTCTAACCTTCTAATTCCTTTCTTTCCCAGTTGGGACGTTCTTATGATAAGCTCTTCTTCATGCAAAAATGCTTTTCTTACTCTTATGGTATTTCCTTTCCTTCATACATATATATTTAGAATGTCTGTCCTTTATTTTGTCATATTCATTCCTAACCATGCGGCCAGTCTCTCTGTCTCCGGGAATGCTCATGCTGGGCGTAAAAGTCAACAATCTTTTTCCTTGGCTCTATTGTATTTGGGCAACTAAGTTGTTCATCAACTAAATTGCTTCGAAGTCACACACAAGGTTTTATCTTCTCTGTCTTTAGGCAGGATCTCAAGGGTAAACAGAGTTACCTTAAACTGAGCTACCTTACCGGAGTTAATGGCTTAACCTAAGTTAGTGATAGGAATGAGGGGAAGTTAATGGCTTAACCTAAATTAGTGATAGGAATGAGGGTCGGAGACCATTTGTGATTGCTGTAGCTGGAATGCTTATCACAGCATCTGAGTTCTGGCCAGTTTTTTCATTACTATTGAGCAGAGCCAAGGGCATTTAGACAAATTTTTAGAGAATTTATTTCCACGGACTCAATTTCTTTCATAGTCCTGATCTCACATCACCGGAGCAATTCATGTAGAGAGTTAAAAGGAATCATTACCAAGAAAATAATAGTCATGAAGGGTATCTAAAAGTGGGGGGTACTTTGGCCAGAGACGACACCTCCTTCTCGGGGCTTGTTGCCGATTGGCTATGTGGAGTGGGGTCTCAACACATAGATGCTGAGGCAGCAGGCAGTCTCGGCAAGGAGGGCCTCACTAAGTAGCTGAGGCTGTCTGCAAACCGCGATCCTCCGGTCTCAGCCTCTCAAATGCTGGGATTACAAGTGTGTGCCACCACGCCCAGCTTGTTTATTATTTATTTATTTATTTATTTATTTATTTATTTATTTAGTGGGGGGTGTGTGTGTGTGTGTGTGTGTGTGTGTGTGTTACTAGGAATGAAACCCAGGGGCTTTCTACCTCTGGGCTATACTCCCAGACCTATTTTATATTTTTATTTGGAAGCAGGGTATCACTAAGTTGCTAAGAGCCTCACTAAGTAGCTGAGGCTGGCTTTGAACCTGTGTGATCCTCCTGTCTCAGCCTCCCAAACTGGAATTACAAGCGTGTGCTACCATGCCCAGCTTGATTTTTTATTTGAAACAGGGTCTTGCTAAATTGCTGAGACTGGCCTCAAACCTGTAATCTTACTATCTCAGCCTCCCAAATACTAGGCTAACAGACATGCACCCCCACACCCAGTTTGAGATCCTACTTCTTAAAAATAAAAAGAGGGTTTATTTTTAGGTAGACACATCTCTAACACATTTAGGGCCTGGGGCAAGAATACAAATAAAGTCCCAAACCTTATAGGTGTACACCACCACACCTGGCTTGGAGTCAGATTGGTTTTTTTCTTTTCTTTTTCGTGTGTGTGTGTGTGTGTGTGTGTGTGTGTGTGTGTGTGTGTGTGTTACTGAGGAGTGAACCCAGGGGCATTCTACCTCCAAGCTATACCCCTAACCCTATTCATTCTTTATTTCAAAACAGGGTCTCACTAAGTTGCAGAGAGCCTATGTAGCTGAGGGTGGCCGCGAATCTGCAATCCTCCTATCTCAGTCTCCCAAGTACTGGGATTACAAGTGTGTGCCACCACGCCCAGCTTGGAGTCCTTGGAATCAGATTTTGAAGGACAATAGATACCATGTGATAGGAAACTTTGAAGGGATGTTACCGCTAAGAGAAATATCACCTATTTTTTTAAAATGATAAATGAAGGGGACAATACTGGATAGCAGAGCATAGGGAGGGAGGGACTTGATCATTAAAGCCAGAAAGACTTGGGTTCAGATTCCATTTTTTTCTGCTGACCAGATATTTCACTTTGAACAAATTACTTAACCTCTCTAAGCCTTTGTGTCCACATTTGTAAAAATAGAATTGTTGTGAAACTAAACGAGACTGTGCGTGTGCCGCTGCTGGCACAGAGCCCAACACCTGCTCTCCACACCACAAATATTATTTTTCTTTCTTAACTCTCCAAAGTGAACTTGTATGTCCAATGCATGGATGGTGTCTTAGTAGAGGGAGAGGGTGGTGTTGGAGAGGCCAGAGGCCAAAAGGTGCGTCTCTTGCCACTGGATGAAAGATAAACCCTGGACTAAGGCAGTGGCTTAGTTCTGAGAGCTAAAGGTGAAGAACAGATCCAAAGGTCCTGGTGTCTAGTTAGCTATAGAGGATAAGAAAAGAAGTAACTCATGCAATTCCCTCTGGGGCCGCTGGCCAATGGTACCATTTGCTGAGATGAGAAACTATAGGGGTAGATGTCGGATGATGAATAAGATGATGACCTTCAGAAAGGCAACCATGCTACCATGACCTTTAGGACCAGAGGGCGGCCAAGAGGCAGCAGGGTGGGTATGGACAGAATCTGGATTCAGGGACAAGGAGGGGAAGATCCAAATATATACACAAAATTGAGTATAGGCTGAATTCTGAATGGGATGAGTTGAGGGCCAGAGCAAGCTCTCTCTCTCTCTCTTTTTTCAATTGAATCCAAAGGCATTCTGCCTTCAAGATACACCCCCATCCCTTTTTTTGTTTTGTTTTGGGTTTTATGTTTTTTTAAACAGGTTCCTTCTAGGTTGCTGAGTCTTGCTAAGTTACTAAAGCTAGTTTGAAACCTGGGATCTTTCTGTCTCGGCCTCCCAAGTACTGAGATTATAGGCATGTGCCACCACACCCAGTTGAAACCAGCTCTTCACGAGCTACTATGATTCAGCACAGAGTTCTAGAGATCAAGATTATTTCTAATACAAGTGTCAGAAACTCACTTAAAATTGGTCTGAGCAAGAGAATAGATTTATTAAGTCCTGTAAATTAAATCAGGAAACGGTTGCTCTGCATTCCTCTGCTCTGCTTCCTCTAGATTGGCTCATCTCAGAAGGTTCCTGCTTTGCAGTGCCATGCTGAGGCCCAGCAGAGCCAGGCTTATATTCTATCAGCCCGGCAAATCCGGCAGAAGAAAAGCTCATTTCCAAAGTTTGCAGAAAAAATTCCAGAGAGGGAGCTCATGCTCATCCGTAAACATCCCTGATTGCTGTGGCCAGAGCCAGGAACATAAACTGGCCGACCTGAGGGCCTCCGCCCAAGGGGAGTGAGGTCAGACCACACGGTCACACAGCCAGGATTCCCAAACTTATTGGCTTACTGCCCCTTTTCAGACAAAAATTACTCAGCTTCCCCCGGGCACTCCTGCCACCCTTTGTTTTTACTCAATGCCTCACAGCACCCAAGGCCACCACTGCCACCCTGGATCAGTCCAAAGTCCTCCCAGAGGGGCATCTCTGACTTTGAGAATCTATGACAGACTGAGGAGATGGTTCCCCAAAGGAAAATCAGGGTGCTGTTACCAGAAAGGGGCCAGGATGCTGAGCAGATGCCCACCATGGACCTTGAGTTTGAGGTGCTATGGCACTGAGGGTGGTAGGTATGCAGTGGTCTCAAGAGATGGCTTGAAAAGTTGCCCCAGGACCTTGTGGTAGTGACTGAGTGGGAGGCAGATGAAGTCCTCATGGTAGTGTGGAAAGAATGACCCCAAGAGATGACCAAGAAAGAGACCCTGGGGTGGAGAAACCCCACTGTTCCATAGTAATGTAGAAGGAACCCTGATTAGGAGGAAAAGAAAAAAGATTTTGGCAATTCAGAAATAAGGAGACCTTAGCATTGGGGCCCTGGAAAACAGAAAAGCCTGTGCTGTGAACAACTGGAAAGGCGAGGCCCAAGCCCAGAGCCTCTGGACACCGCGCCCCACGCCCACACCCCATCCGTGGCCTCGGGTCTCTGGCCTCACTCCTCATTCCTGGCTTGCTTGCCACCAGAGTGTCTGGGTCGCTAACTCCCAAAGCAAGAGTCCTCAAAGTTACATCATGTGCAGGGCGGCGTGGCAGGCGGGGCGGGGCCCGGGAGTGTGGGCGGGGCTATAATGGTAGGCGGGGCCCGGGAAGGTGGGCGGGGCTGCGGGGCTGCAGGGCTGGGGTCTGGAGCCCAGTGGTGGCTGGGGGAGTGGACCTGCCCGCGGGGCGGAGAGAACTGGCGAGGTCCCCGCCCCTGCGCCTGCCCGCCTCCCTTTTGAGCGCCTCCCGCCCAGCCTCGCCTCCCGCTCTCTCCGCCGCGCTCCCTCCTTCCCCGTCTTCCCTGTCTTCCCGACTACGTGCGGTTCCTGTGGCCACCCCGCAGCCCCCGCCCAGGTGCCATGGCTGCTGTGTACCGCCCCGGCCTGCGGTGAGTGACCCCCAGCCCGGGGCCCACCGCACTCGGCCCCTCGGGGGTGGCTCCTTCGGGCTCTCCATCCTTGGAGGAGGCTGGCGGGCGACGGTGCCTGGATCCCAGCCTCCCGCGCTGCGGCGAGCCTCGGGAGCCAGCCGCACGGGGTCTCTCTGCTCCCGTCCTCTCCTCCTCCCCCGCGCCTCGCCTGCCTGCCGCGCCATCTCTATCTGCCGCTCTCAGAACTTCCTCCCCCTTCTCGCTCGCCCTGCAGAGCCCTGGCCCCGCGCATCCGCCTTTCCTTTCCAGATGTAACTCTTCCCGACCCCTGACGGAGTCCCAGCCCGCCGCCCAGGGTATGATGAGAAGCAGCAAGGTCCTGGGGAGGGACACAAGCCCCTGGGGGCCTGAGCTCAGAGCTCCCTAAAGAAGGTAGAAGGTAAACATCCATTCCCGGCCTTCCCCGGACCGGATCCTGGCGGGAAGCCCAGCACAGCCTCAGGGGCCCGGAGCCAGGAGAAGGAGGGAGGGAGGGAAGCGAGACCCGAGGAGGGGGCCGAGTGGCCTTCCTTGAGTACAGCGATGGCTTCTCCCTCTGTCCAGGCCTGGACCTCCAGGCTTGTTCAGTCTGTCTGCCCTCCCCTTTATACAGCCTCCCCTCCTCTCTGTAACCCCCTTCTGTCCTAGTCTGAACTGACTCCGTATCTCCCCACCAAGTAGTTCTGCTTGGCCAGCCCATGAGGGTGGTCTTTGATGGACAGGTTGAAGGTCCCTTTTAACAGACTGAAGGAAGCTGTGCAGGCATCTCAGGAGAGAGCTTGAGCCAGGCTCCAAACCCAGAGACCTCTCCCCAGGATGGTGTGACTTTAAAATTAATACTCCAGCCAGGCATGGTGGTACAAGCTTGTAGCACAGGTTCTAAGCCAACCTCAGCTACTGGGTGAAGCTCTCAGCAACATAAGTGAGACTCTGTTTCCAAATAAAGTATAGAATAGAAGTGGCGCATGCCTGTAATCCCAGCTTTTGGGAGGCTGAGACAGGACTCGGCTACTCAGTGAGGCCCTTTGCAACTCAGTGAGACCCTGTTTCAAAATAAAGAATAAAAAAATAGGGCTGGGGGTGTTGCTCGGAGGTAGAATGCTCCTGGGTTCCATCCCCAGTACCACAAAATTAATTAATTAATTGATGTATAAAATAGGTCTGGGAGTATAGCCCAGAGGTAGAAAAAGGCCCTGGGTTCACCTCCAGTACCACCAAAAAAAAAATAATAATTAATACTTCAGCCAAGTGTGGTGTCATATGCTTGTAATCCCAGTACTTGGGAGGCTGAGACAGGAGGATCACTGGTTCAAGGATAGCTTCAGCAACTTAGTGAGACTCTGTTTCAAACTAAAAAAATAAAAGAGGGCTGGGAGTGTAGCTCCGAGGTAGAATGACCCTGAGTTCAATCCACAGTACCCCCCCAAAAAAAAAAAAATACTCAAGAGACAGCTCTCCCAGGCAGGAACAGACTCAGGTCCCAAGAGTCCTCCCCCTGCCCCCAAGCCACACTGGTCATCGATCCTGCCCTGACCACTGAAAAACATCCCTGATTCCACATCCGTGGTCTGAGCTTTCTCCTTGTCCCAGGTTATAGCCTCTGGGTCTGTGCTTCCTGCTCTGGTGTTCCACTCTACCACCAACCCCCACAGCTCTCTAGGCATGTGGTTTTTAGGAAAAGCACAGGCTTCTGCCATCCTGGTGTGTGGTGGATTTCTGGTGGACGAGACTTTGGCATCTGAGGAAGGTAACTAGCGCCTCTTGGCCTTTGTTCTCTGGGTCACTCCACCTGGGCCCAGGCCAATCAGAGCAGACCCTGCTTCTCTTTCTCCCCAAGCAACGTTTTAGGACCGACAAATACATGGATCCTACCCTCCTGGGAATCAAAGCATGAACCCCAGCAAGTGGCACTCAGGCCCCAGTGGTCAGCCTTTCACATAGTTCAAAAATACCTCCCTACTGGGAACACTATGCAGGCATCATTGGCCTGGGTAGGCAGCAGTAGATCGGTGCCTGGAACCCAGCATTCATCTTCTACCTCTGTGCGAGAGCTCTAATCTAGAAACCTGGCACTGGAAGGGGCTGTACCACCTCACAGCCTGGGTCCTTTGCTTGACACTTTCATAGTCTTATAACAGTCATACCAGCAGAAAAATAAAAACAGCTGCCATTTTAACTTATAAAAACTATACTTGTGAGCCGGGCGTGGTGACGCATACTTGTAATCCCTGTGCTTGGGAGGCTGAGACAGAAGGATTGCATGGGTTCAAAGCCAGCCTCAGCTACTTAGTGAGGCTCTCAGCAACTTAGTGAGACCTTGTTTCCAAATAAAATAGAAAATAGGTCTGGGAGTGTAGCCCGAAGGTAGAAAGCCTCTTGGGTTCCATCCCCAACACCACATACACACACACAAAAATAAAACGATACTTGTGTGCACATGATGTACTTTAACAAACATATCAAGATCAATCACTAAGCCAAACATGAGAAGGAGGGATGGGGTGCAAATTGGGTGATGTGTGCATGTATGTCTCCACCATCTTGTATCCCATTAAAATGTATGACTACAATGCACCAATAAAAATTATTTTAAAAAACTATACTTGTGGAAGGAAAAAACATGAATGAGGCTTTAAACACCAGATACACTGGACATGGTGGTGTATGCCTGTAATCCCACTATGTGAGGGGCTGAGACAGAAGGCTCTCAGGTTCAAGGCCCACCTCGGCAACTTAGAAAGACCCTGTTTCCAAATAAAAAGTAAGCTGAACATAGTGGCACATGCCTGTAATTCTAGTACTCGGGAGACAAGAAGATTGCAGGTTCAAGGCCAGCCTCAGCAATTTAGTAAGACCTTGTTTCAAAATAATTTTTTGGGGGGTGGTACTGGGGTTCCTGGAAACCTTTCTACCTCCGGGCTACACTCCCAGACCTATTATACTTTTTACTTGGAAACAGGGCCTCTTAAGCCAGAGCGGCTGGCTTCGAACCTGCACGATCCTCCTGTCTCTGCCTCCCAAGTGCAGGGATTACAAGCGTGCGCCACCACACCCAGGTTCAAAATAAAATTTAAATAGGACTGGAGGTGCAGCTCAGAGGTAGAATGCCCCTGGTTTCAATCCCTAGTACCACAAAAATAAATAATAAAATTAAAAACAAGATGGAAATGGTGGTGCATGCCTGTAATCCTCCTGAGACAGGAGGATAGCTGTTCAAGGCCAGTCTCAGCTACTTAGTGAGGCCCTCTGCAACTTAGTGAGACCCTGTTTCAAAATAAGGAAGAAAAAAACAAAAGGGGCTGAGGATGTAGCTTGGAGATAGAATGCCCCTGAGTTAAATCCTCAGTACCACGAAAAATAAATAAATCTTAAAAAATAATAAAGAGCTAGGGGTGTAGCTCAGTGGTAGAATACCCTTCAATCCCTAGTACTAAAAATAAACAAACATTAAAAAAAAAAAAAACAGAGCCGGGCGTGGTGGCGCACGCTTGTAATCCCAGCATTTGGGAGGCTGAGACCTGGAGGATCGCGGTTCACGGACAGCCTCAGCTACTTAGTGAGGCCCTCTGCAACTCAGTGAGACCCGGTTTCAAAATAAAGAATAAAAAATAGGGCAGGGGGTGTAGCTCGGAGGTCAAATGCCCCTGGGTTCCATCCCCAGACCCGCAAAAGAAAAAAAGAAAAAAGAAAAAAAAAAAAAAACAGCTGGGGGATATAGCTTGGAAGTCGAATCCTCTGGGTTCAATCTCCAGTACCAAAAACAAAACAAAAATCACCAGACACATGAAGCTCCCACCTGGGCACAGTTCCTTGACCCTTGGACCAAAGGGCACCTGCTCGTTTCTTTTTTTCTTTTTTTTTTCTTTTTTTTCTTTTTGGCGGGTCTGGGGGTGGAACCCAGGGGCATTTGACCTCTGAGCTACACCCCCGCCCTATTCTTTATTTTATTTTTGAAACCGGGTCTCACTGAGTTGTAAAGGGCCTCACTAAGTAGCTGAGGCTGTCTGCGAACCGCGATCCTCCAGGTCTCAGCCTCCCAAATGCTGGGATTACAAGCGTGCGCCACCACGCCCGGCTCGGACCTGCTCATTTCTGATCATAGACCAGACATGGTGAAACATGGGTTCGGGCCACACATACACTACCAGTAGGCCCACCCAAGCACTTCCACAGCCGGTGTGTGTCCTTGTGCTCATTTGGCCCTACCCTAGCAAACGCCACAGGGGAATGTGGCCTGGACCCATCCACACACCAGCTCCAACCTGCTCTTCGTGCTGCCTGCACGCACACACTCCGTAGCACACTCCCCAGAGGGGGCTTTCCCACACCACACTCTACCTTCCGTGACAGCAGCTGCCTCATCGCCTGCCCGTCTCCCCTTGCAGGCTCAGCTGGCGTGGGGTGAGCCCCCAGTGCTGGTTCTCAGGCCGCAGCATCCAGACCCTGCGAGTGCTCAACGGAGACATGGGACAGCTGCCTTCTGGAGTGCGAGACTTCGTGGAGCGCAGCGCCCGCCTGTGCCAACCAGAGGGCATCCACATCTGTGACGGAACTGAGGCTGAGAACACGGCCACGCTGGCCCTGCTGGAACAGCAGGGCCTCATCCGAAAGCTCCCCAAGTACAGCAACTGGTAAGGCCTGACGTCACCTTGGGGTTCACCAAGACACCTTGGGGTTCACCAAGACGTCACCTTGGGGTTCACCAAGACGTTCACCTTGGGGTAGACCATCCCAGTAAGACGAGCAAGAGTGGGAGCTTTGGGGGAAACAAACTCAGGAACGGGAATTGCAACCAATCCTCATTTTCATACTAAACAAAGAAGCGAATACGATGAAAACCCTTGCTTCCCTCCCCTCACCAGCTCGGGGAGTCTTGGGCAGGGGCGGGGGCCCTCAAAGGGGTGGAACCTTGGGGAAACCGCCTCTTAGTTGGAACAAAGCTTGGAGGAAGGGACTGTGATGGGACTGGATAGGGAAAAATAAGGCCAACCCTAGACCTGTAGTCAATGCTGGACTTGAAAAAGTGGGTCTGGGGGAAAAAAGGAGACCTGCTGCCACCACCTCCTGACAGTCCCCTCTCCCCCAGCTGGCTGGCCCGCACAGATCCCAAGGACGTGGCACGAGTAGAGAGCAAGACGGTGATTGTAACTCCTTCTCAGCGGGACACGGTGCCCCTCCCAGCTGGTGGGAGCCGTGGGCAGCTGGGCAACTGGATGTCCCCAGCTGAGTTCCAGCGAGCTGTGGACGAGAGGTTCCCGGGATGCATGCAGGGTAACTAAGGGCAGAAACACAGAGGTAGGGGCACTGAAGGTCTGGCCAGGCTTAGACCCTTCATCCTCAGACACTTTCCTCCACAGGCCGCACCATGTACGTGCTTCCGTTCAGCATGGGTCCTGTGGGCTCCCCGCTGTCCCGCATCGGGGTGCAGCTCACCGACTCGGCTTATGTGGTGGCCAGCATGCGTATTATGACCCGGCTGGGGACGCCTGTGCTTCAGGCCCTGGGAGATGGTGACTTTGTCAAGTGTCTGCACTCTGTGGGCCAGCCCCTGATTGGGCAAGGTGAGCACCTGCCCTGCTCAGGGGAGGACTCGGGCCTTCTTGCACTGAGAGGACACCCCAGATCCTACCCATCCTCAGACCTTCACGGTCTGTCGTCTGCGATCCAGGGCAGTCTTGTTGGCTGAGGGTGAGGCTGTATTTAAAGAGTAGTTTGCACAAAATTGAGAAATGTCAGTCTTCATGTCCGGTAGGAGCATGGGAGCTGATGGGCATTATGAAGCAGGGAGCTTTAGCCACCTCTGGGCACCACTCCCACTCCTAGGTGTCTCTCCTGATGATCCTTGATCCCACTAGCCCCTGACACCCCAGTTATTGATTCCACTGCCAGCAGCCCTGTGACCCCATTGTCCCCAGGGGAGCCGGTGAGCCAGTGGCCGTGCAACCCAGAGAAAACCCTGATTGGCCACGTGCCCGACCAGCGGGAGATCGTCTCCTTCGGCAGCGGCTATGGTGGGAACTCCTTGCTGGGCAAGAAGTGCTTTGCCCTGCGCATCGCCTCTCGGCTGGCCAGGGATGAGGGCTGGCTAGCGGAGCACATGCTGGTGAGGGCCTGGTGAGGAACTGGGCAGCTGGGGGTGGGGGGCAGCGCAGGGGCGGGGCCTGATCAGTCTGCCTCCGCCTTGCCTCCTTCCTGCCAGATGCCAGGCTGGTGGGCAGGGACTCTGCCCAGATGCCTGAAACTTCAGCCCCAGGCTGCTGCATTCTTGCTACCCCAGGCCTGGTGGCAGGGCGGTACACCTGCTCAGTGTACACACATTGGTACCCTGTTAACCCTAGCTGTCTTCCCCCATGCAGACCGTGCCCTAACCTTTGGTGACCTCCACCTGTCCCTCTATTCCAATGCACAGATCCTGGGCATCACCAGCCCTGCAGGGAAGAAGCGCTACGTGGCGGCTGCCTTCCCCAGCGCCTGTGGCAAGACGAATCTGGCCATGATGCGGCCAGCAATGCCAGGCTGGAAAGTAGAGTGTGTGGGAGACGACATCGCCTGGATGAGGTTTGACGGGGAAGGTAAGGTGCCCGATCATTCTGGCTTTTACTGGGGTAAAGTGTTGTTACTCCAATGTTGGTGCCGAGCTCTGTCAGTGAGAACCAGCAGTCCAGCCACCCTAGAGACACAAAGCTTTTCCTTGTAGGCTCTAGGGCCTGCTCGGGGCAGGGATGGGTAGAGCGGGACCTTCACCAGTCTTACATCTCAACTCTTTTGGGTTGGCCCTTCCTTTCTCTGACTTCTCCTCCTGACAGGTCGACTCCGGGCCATCAACCCTGAAAATGGCTTCTTCGGGGTGGCCCCTGGCACCTCTGCCGCCACCAACCCCAACGCCATGGCCACGATCCAGAGAAATACTCTTTTCACCAATGTGGCTGAGACCAGCGACGGTGGTGTGTACTGGGAGGGCATTGACCAGCCTCTCCCACCTGGAGTCACCGTGACCTCCTGGCTGGGCAAACCCTGGAAACCTGGTACGTGGGGCGGGAAGTCGTGACACAGGCCCCAGGGCTCACACCTCAAGGATGAAACAGCCCCTGTGTGATCCCCAGCATCTTCTGGGCCTCTGCCATCACAGGAAGCCATGAATGTTTGCAGTTTCTGATCCCAGGCAAGATCTTAGTTTACATCCCCACTTTACCCAGCATTGGTTTGGGGATTTGGCTAAATTACTTCTTCTCTTCAGTTTTCTTACCACTTGAATGAAGGTGGTTATTATAGAATTCATAATATTATAGAACTTATCTCATGAGACTGCTGGTGGATTAAATAATGCAAAACTGGGCATGGTGACACATGTCTGTAATCCTAGTACTTGGGAGGCTGAGACGGGAGGATAACAGGTTCAGTACCAGTCCCGACAATTTAGTGAAAGCCTCAGCAACTTAGGGAGACCCTATTTCAAAACTAAAACATAAAATAGGGCTGAGGCTCTCGCCCAGAGGTAGAACACCTCTGGGTTCAACCCCCAGTACCAAGAAGGGGGGGAAGGGTTAGCTTACAGCCAAATACATAGCAAGCTCTCATTAATAAGTATAAGCTGAGTTAAAGTTAAAAGAGAAAGAGGAAGGACGGATTTGAAACTTGTCACAGAAGGAACTGGGTTCAAAGCACAGCTTGTAGTGTGATGTGTTGAGGAGGAAGCAGGCCCCTCCTCCGCCCACTGCGCTCCCTCTTGCCCCCCCCACTGTCTAAAGACCAGTGCTGTTACCCTTCCCCCCCCCCTATCTCTCCAACACACACACCCATATCTTTTTCCACACTAAGCCTGTCGCCGTAGGCTTTCCCAGAAGCCAGTTCCTCGCGCCTATCATTCCCCAGGTGCCTCCGCAGCCTTACTCCGGCCCTTCCGCTTTGCATGGCCCTCTGCAGTTACAGTCAGAGGGCCCAGAGAGCGCGGGTGGGGAGGGTGGCCTTGCGGTCACTAAACCCGTACTCCAGTTGGCCAGGCTGGCCTCGCGGTCACCCTTCTCGTCTAATCACCCTTCATTTTCTCTGACACCATCATTAAGTCCCCTCCAGCCTTCCCATCCAACAGAGAAATCCAAGAAATGTCAGCCTTTCCCTGCAGGCTGCTTCCCCAGCCCTTTCATCATCTCGGCACTGGGGGTGTAACTAGGGCGTCTTGTGCCCAGCTTCAGTTCCCAGAACAGTAAATAGCCTGCGCTAGGCTCCTACACTGGAGCTCATGGCGATGGTCCTCGTCTGAGAAGGTAGGCAGAAGCCGGGGTGGGCGGGGGCGGGAGTGCTGGCCCTTTGACTCCCTCACCCCCACGTCTGACCAGCAGCCTCCAGTGGAGATGGCACTGGCTGGTCCAGGGCCCCCAGGTGTCGCTTCACACACGGGCCTCTGACTGGGACCCAGCCCCTCTGGGGTACCCAAAGGTGCCAGATGGCCTGGATTCCTCGGGTTCTATCTTCACAGTTACGTCCCTGTCTGAGTCCCTCCAGCCCTAACGTTCCATCAGGACCTAAGCGGACTCAGGGAATCCCCAGAACTCTGTTTGCGTCAGCATCAATTCCTGTTTGCATTTTGATAGCTCAGGAGGCTCTGTCTCCCCGGGCTGCTGATGGGAAATCAATTGTCTGAAATACTGACCTGATATTCTCGGGTTTTGCTTTAGGTTTGGGAAATAATAATCCTGTCAATAAATGGTTTCCAGGGGGAAATCACAATCTTAAACCAATATCTTAACCCCATCCCCGTGAGCCCTGGTCAATATCAAGTGCCTGTAGTTGGGCATAGACATTAGTACCCTGCCAAACTCCAGTTCCTCCCCAGTCTTTTCTCTGGCAGCACCATTTTGGGTATATAACCTGATCCTGCCACGCAGGGTGCTGCACATATGTAATTTCAGTTTCTCCAAGGCTCAGGCAGAAGGATAGTGAATTTGAAGCCAGCCTAGGCAACTCTGAAAGACCCTATCTCAAAATGAAATTTTGAAAAGGAGCTGGGCGCCTGGCATGGTGGCGCACGCTTATAATCCCAGTACTTGAGAGGCTGAGACAGGAGGATAGCAGGTTCAAGGCCAGTCTCAGCTACTTAGTGAGGCCCTCTGCAAATTAGTGAGACCCTTGTTCAAAATGAAGAATAAGCCGGGTGTGTTGGCACATGCTTGTAATCCCCGCGCTTGGGAGGCTGACAGGAGGATCACACAGGTTCGAAGCCAGCCTCAGCTACTTAGTGAGGCTCTCCGCAAATTAGTGAGACCCTGTTTCCAAAGAAAATATTTTAAAAAATAGGTCTGGGAGTATAGCCCGGAGGTAGAAAGGCTCTAGGTCCCACCCCCAGTACCACCCAAAAAAAAAGAATAAAAAATAGGGCTGGGAGCCCGGTGTGGTAGCGCATGCTTGTAGTCCCAGCATTCGGGAGGCTGAGACAGGAGGATCACAGTTTACAGACAGCCTTGGCTACTTAGTGAGGCACTTCGCAACTCAGTGAGACCTTGTTTCAAAAATAAAAAAAACTAGCCAGGCATGGTGGCTCATGCTTGTAATTCCAGCATTTGGGAGGCTGAGATAGGCGGATCATGGTTCGCGGCCAGCCTCGGCTACTTGCAACTCAGTGAGACCAGGTTTCAAATTAAAGAATAAAAAAATAGGGCTGGGGGAGTGTATCTCGGAGGCAAATGCCCCTGGGTTTCATCCCCAGTACCGCAAAATAAATAAATAAATAAATAAATAAATGAAAAATTAAAAAACTAGCCAGGCGTGGTGACACATGCTTGTAATCCCAGCATTCAGGAGGCTGAGACAGGAGGATTGCAGTTCGTGGACAGACAGCCTCAGCTACTTAGTGAGGCCCTTTGCAACTCAGTGAGACCGTTTCAAAATAAAGAACAAAAAATAGGGCTGAAGGAGTAGCTCAGAGGTAGAATCCCCCTGGGTTTCATCCCCAGTACCCCCCCCAAAAAATAGGGCTAAGGATATAGCTGAGAGGTAGAATGCCCCTGAGTTCCATCCCCAGTACTGGGGGAAAAAAAAAAAAAAAACGTGAGCATGGTGGTGGCACACATGTGTAATCACAGTACTTTGGAGATTAAAACAGGAGGATGGCAGGTTCAAGGCCAGCCTCAGCAAGATTTTACTTCTTCAAAACAAATGAAGGAAGCTGGGTGCACACTAGTAATCCCAGCATTTGGGATAATGAGACAGGAGGATCGTGGTTCATAGACAGCCTCAGCTACTTAGTGAGGCCCTTTGCAACTCAATGAAATGCTGTTTTATTTAAAAAAAAACAAAGAATAAAAAATAGGGCTGGGGGCATAGTTTGGAGGTAGTATGCCTCTGGGTTTAATTCCCAATATCGCAAAACAGGGTGGCTGGGAGTGTAGTTCAGAGATAAAATGCCCCTGGGTCCAACCCCCAGTATCAAATAAAAAACTTCTAATTAAATTTTAAAAGGCTAGGCCAAGCTGGGCACTTGTAATCCCCGCGCTTGGGAGGCTGAAACAGGAGGATTGCACAGGTTTGAAGCCAGCCTCAGCTACTTAGTGAGGCTCTCAGCAATTTAGTGAGACCTTATATCCAAATAAAATATAAAATAGTTCTGAGAGTATAGCCCGGAGGTAGAAAAGCCCCTGGGTTCCACCCCCAGTACTGCAAAAAAATAAAATAAAATAAAGACTGAAAAATAGGGCTGGGGATGTAGCTAGGAGGTAGAATGCCCCTGGGTTCAATCCCCAGTACCACAAAAAATATTTTTTTTAATGCTGAGGATAGTCGGGCATGGTGGTACATGCCTGTAATCTCAGTACTTGGGAGGGTAAGGCAGGAGGTTCACAGATTTGAGGACAGCCTCAGCAAGTACTGAGACTCTCATCAACCTAGCAAGACCCTGTTTCCAAACAACAACAACAACAAATCAGCATCAGTCTGGGCGTGGTGGCGCACACTTGTAATCCCTGCACTTGGGAGGCTGAGACAGGAGGATCGCGCAGTTTTGAAGTCAGCCTCCGCTACTTAGTGAGACCTCAGCAACTTAGTGAGATCCTGTTTCCAAATAAAGTATAAAAAAATAGGTCTGGAAGTATAGCCCAGAGGTAGAAAAGCCCCTGGGTTCCAACCCCAGTACCACAAAAAACAACAACAAAAAATCAGCATCACATAGATAGATAGATAGATAGATAGATAGATAGATAGATAGATAGATAGATAATCTGGATATATAGCTCAGTGGTAGAACACTTGCCTAACATGCACAAGACCCTATGTTTTTTGTTTTGTTTTGGTGGTACTGGGGGTGGAACCCAGGGGCTTTTCTACCTCCGGACTATACTCCCAGACCTATTTTATACTTTATTTGGAAACAGGGTCTCACTAAGTTGCTGAGAGCCTGCTAAGTAGCTGAGGCTGTGTGATCCTGTGCGATCCTCCTGTCTCAGTCTCCCAAGCGTAGAGATTACAAGCGTGCGCCACCACGCCCGGCAAGGCCCTAGATTTAAATCCCAGTCCTGTAAATAAATAACCTGATCTTTTGGGGAAGATATCCTTCTCCCTTCTTTCTGTTCCTTACCATCCAAAGTTATAGGTAGCTGAGGCAAGAAGGAATGAGGCAGAAGTCTGTGCATGTGTATATGTATGTTGAGGGAGACATAACCTTGGAAGAGACAATATTTTTGTTTCCTCTCCAGGTGACAAGGAACCCTGTGCACATCCCAACTCTCGCTTTTGTGCCCCGGCTCACCAGTGCCCCATCATGGACCCAGCCTGGGAGGCCCCCGAGGGTGTCCCTATTGACGCCATCATCTTTGGAGGCCGCAGACCCAAAGGTAAACATGTGGACTCTGTACCTTCTTGGTAAAAGGCCTAGCCCTATATGAGGGCCCGCTGACCTCCTGTACTGAAAGATCAATGAGCCATGCATAGTGGTACAGGCCCGTAATCCCAGCTACTCAAGAGGCTGAAGCAGGAAGCTTACAAGTTTGAGGCTGGCCTTGGCAACTTAGTGAGACCCTGTCTCAAATTTAAAAAATTTTAGCCAGGCATGGTAGCACACACCTGTAATCCCAGTATTTGGGAAGCTGAGAAAGGAGGATCACAAGTTTGAGGTCAGCCTAAGCAATTTTAGAAAGGCTCTCAGGCCGGGCATGGTGGCGCACGCTTGTAATCCCCGCGCTTTGGAGGCTGAGACAGGAGGATCGCACAGGTTCGAAGCCAGCCTCAGCTACTTAGTGAGGCTCTCAGCAACTTAGTGAGACCCTGTTTCCAAATAAAATATAAAAAAGGTCTGGGAGTATAGCCCGGAGGTAGAAAGCCTCTGGGTTCCACCCCCTGTACCACCAAAAAATAAAAGAAAGGCTCTCAGCAACTCAGTGAGATCCTATTTCTAGATTTAAAATATATATACTTATATATATTAAACATAAATATATATAAATATTTATATGGATAGGGGTGTAGCTTGGAGATAAAATGCCCCTGAGTTCCATCCCTAGTATCACAAAAAATTAATAACAGGATGGAGGGATCTATGTGGTGGCCCATACCTGTAATCCCAGTACTTAGAGGCTGAGACAAGAGGATGGCAAGTTCAAGGATAGCCTTAGCAACCTAGCGAGGTTCTCAGAAACTTAGTGAAACCCTGTTTTTAAATAAAAAATCAATACAGCTAGGGATATAGCTCAGAGGTAGAATGACTCTGAGTTTAGTCTCCAGTACTAAAAATAAAAGAAGCCGGGCGTGGAGCCGCACCCTTGTAATCCCAGTACTTGGGAGGCTGTGACTGGAGGATCACAGGTTTGCAGCCAGCCTCAGCTACTTAGTGAGGCTCTCTGCAACTTAGTGAGACCCTGATTCAAAATAAAGAATAAAAAATAGGGCTGGGGGTGTAGCTTGGAGATTGAATGCCCCTGGGTTCAATCTCTAGTACTGCAAATAAGGAGGACTGGGGGAAGGGCTGGGGGTGTGACTCAGTGATAGAGCTCTTGCCTCGCATGTGGGAATCCTATAATCCCAGTACTCAAGAGCTGAGATGGGAGGATTGCAGCCTCAGCAATTTGGAAAGACCCTATTTCAAAATAAAAAATAAGCTGAGTGTGGAAGCGTTCGCTTATAATCCCAGTACTTGGGAGGCTGAGACAGAAGGATCACAAGTTTGAGGACAGCCTCCACAAGTAGTGAGACTTGCATCAACCTAGTGAGACTCCGTTTCCAAATAAAAATAAAATAGGGCTGGGAGTGTAACTCAGAGGTAGAATGCCCCTGGGTTCAATACCTAGCGCCCCCCCCCCAATTAACAAAAGAAAAATATAAGAAGGGCTAGGAGTGTAGCTTAGAGGAATAATGCCTGTGAGTTCCGTTCCCAGTATGTAAGGGAGGAGTTAGGGTTGTAACTAAGTGGTAACAAGGCGGAGACAGGAGACAGGAGATCGCGCAGGTTGGAAGCCAGCCGCACTGGTTTAAGAGATCCTGTTTCCAATATATATATATATATATATATATATATATATATATATATATATATATATATATATATATATATATATTAGGTCTGGGAGTGTAACCCAGAGGTAGAAGGGTTCCATCCCATGACCACCAAAAAAAAAAAAAGAAAGAAAGAAAAGAAAAGAAGCCCTCGGCCTGGATCTCCAGCCGCGGCTGTGCTTCCGCAGTTCTCTCCTGATGAAAGCGGACCTGGAGGAAGCCTGGGGTCTGGGAGTGGGATAGCTGAGGTCCTAGGAGGGAGACAACAGTCAAGACCACCAGAAGGAATGGAGTACGGGGTCCGAAGAGAAGGGCTGCGGTGACCCCGCTCCTTGGTGTTCTAGGGGTACCCCTGGTGTATGAGGCCTTCAGCTGGCGTCATGGCGTGTTTGTGGGGAGCGCCATGCGCTCTGAGTCCACGGCTGCAGCCGAGCACAAAGGTAAGCCCCTGCCGGCGACTGCTGCCTCTCCTCCAGGGCCTCGGCCTCGCCTTCCCGCCCCCTTCTTGAGCCACACACCTCCTCTTGCCCACCCCTAGGGCCTTTAGCGCCCCCCATCTTCCCACTTCCACCTCCCCCCATCCCTCTCTCCCTGAGGAGCCTTTCAGCTCCCTCCAGCTGGACGCGGGTGCCCCTCCTTTGCTAGAGAGCAGGCGCTTCCTTACCCGTCCTCCTCCTGCCCTAGGGAAGGTCGTCATGCATGACCCGTTTGCCATGCGGCCGTTTTTTGGCTACAACTTTGGGCGCTACCTGGAGCACTGGCTGAGCATGGAGGGGCGCAAGGGGGTTCGGCTACCCCGCATCTTCCACGTCAACTGGTTCCGGCGGGACGAGGCAGGCCGCTTCCTGTGGCCCGGCTTTGGGGAGAACGCTCGGGTGCTAGACTGGATCTGCCGGCGCTTAGAGGGGGAGGACAGTGCCCGAGAGACGCCCATTGGGCTGGTGCCGGAGGAAGGAGCCCTGGACCTCAGTGGCCTCGGAGCCATAGACACCGCTCAACTGTTCTCGCTCCCCAAGGACTTCTGGGAGCAGGAGGTTCGGGACATTCGGAGCTACCTGACGGAGCAGGTCAACCAGGATCTGCCCAAGGAGATACTGGCTGAGCTGGAGGCTCTGGAGGGGCGCGTGCGCCAGATGTGACCCGAGGCTCCAGACTGGCAAGACAGCACAGCACCCGAGTCTGGAACAGGAAGCCTCAGGCCTGCAAGAAATAGGAGCAATTTGATATTAACATCTGAATGCCATGAGCCCAGGCCACAGACCTTCCTGTTGTCCAATAATAAGAGATACTCGCTTATTTTACCCAACATCTGTGCTGTTTTCATTTCCCACCTGTCTTCACAGGCTTCCTTCTAACACCAGTCTCAATGCTGACCCAGACTGTCTCCAACTGGACCAGTCTCAATAAGTAGGAATTGCTGGGAGGAGGCATTACCCGCTGGGTATACTGAGGACTTAAAGAATGGGGGCAGGCCGGTCATGGTGGCGCATGCTTGTAATCCCAGTACTTGGGAGGCTGAGATGGGAGGATTGCAGGTTTACAGTCAGCCTCAGAAACTTAGTGAAACCCTGTGTTCAAACCAAAGTACCACACAAAAAAAAAAAGTGGGGGCAGGCAGGCGTGGTGGTGCATGCCTGTAATCCTCGTACTTGGGAGGCTGAGATAAGAGGATCATAGGTTCCCGGATAGCCTCAGCAATTTAGCAAAGAGTCTCAGAAATTTAGCAGGACCCTGTTTCCAAATAAAAAGTAAAATAGGGCTGTGGGTATAGCTCAGAGGTAGAATGCCCCTGGGTTCAATTCCCAGCAACACACACACACACACACACACAAGAAGGGACCGCACAGGACATGGTGATGCATGCTTGTAATCCCAGTACTTAGAAATGAGACAGGATTGCAGGTTCAAGGCTGGCATACCAATTTAGTGAGGACCTTAGCAACTTAGGGCTTATTTCAAAATAAGAAATAAAATAGAGCTGGAAGTGTGGCTCAGAAGCAGAACCCCCCGACCCCAGGTTCATTACCCAGTATACAGACACACAAAAAGAAAATTGCGGGGCATGGTGGCACACACTTGTAATCCCTGCCTTTGGGAGGCTGAGACAGGAGGATCTCGGTTCACGGGCTTCAGCTACTACTTAGTGAGGCCCTCTGCAACTCAGTGAGACCCTGTTTCAAACGAAACTCTAAAAAATAGGGCCGGAGGTGTAGCTTGGAGGTAGAATACTCGGAGGGAGGGAAGAAAGGAAGGAAGGAGAAAGAGGGAGGGAAGGGAGGGAGGGTGAATGAGTATTGGGCATCTCCAAACCCAGAGCAGCTCTCCTCAGGACTGTGTGCCTTTAAAAGTAATACTCCAGCCAGGTGTGGTGCCACTGCTTGTAATCCCAGTAGTTGGGAGGTGGAGACAGGAGGATCGAGGCCAGCCTCAGCAGCTCAGCAACACTTTCATCAACTTAGTGAAGCACTGTTTCGAAATAAAAAATAAAATTGTTCTGGGGATGTAGCTTGAGTATAAAATACCCCTGGATTCAATCCCCAGTACCAAAAAAATATATGTACAAGGAGCCATGTGCAGTGGTACACATCTGTAATCCCAGTAATTTAGCAGGCTGAGACAGGAGGATTGCGAGTTCTAAGCCAGCCTTAGCATCTTGGTGAGACCCTGTTTCAAAATAAAAAAAATAAGCTAGGCATGGAGGCACACGATTGCAATCCCAGTACTTGGGAGGCTGAGACAGGAGGCTCAGTAGCTGCGGCCAGCCTCAGCTACAGAGTGAGGCCCTCTGCAACTTAGACCCTGTTTTAAAATAAAGAATAAAAAATAGGGCTGGGGTGTAGCTCAGAGGTAGATGCCCCTGGGTTCAATCTCTAATACCACAAAAAGAAATTAATAAGTAAATAAATAAATAATAAATAAAAAGGGCTTGGGGTACAGTTCAGAGGTAGAGCAGCCCTGGGTTCAATTCTGAGTATCACACATCCATGGGGACTGGAAGGTATTAACCTTAAAAATGATTTTTGTCAACTAGAATAAAATTGACCCATATGCCCTTCAATTCCAGATAAATAATAAAACATAATTAACACATTTTAGTTAACCTTTTTATTTGAAAATAAAATACAGATACATGCTGGGTGTGGTGGTACACGCTTATAATCCTAGTATTTGGGAGGCTAAGACAGTAAGTAGGATGGCAGGTGTGAGACCAGCCTCACCTATTTAATGAGGCCTTCCACACCTTAAGTGAGATCTTGTTTCAAAATAATAAGGTCCGGGCATGGTGGCGCAGGCTTGTAATCCCAGCATTGGGAGGCCGAGACAGGAGGTACAGGTTCAAAGCCAGCCTCAGCTACTTAGTGAGGCCCTTTGCAACTCCGTGAGACCGTTTCAAAATAAAGAATAAAAAATAGGGCTGGGATTACAAGCGTGCGCCACCACGCCTGGCTTCTTTGTCTTTCCTTTATGTTTCTTTTCTATTTTTAAATTTGCTTCCATCCTACCTCAAGATCACTGCTTAATTCTACCCCTTTATTTAGCATATTAAAAATAATCATTTGGTTTCCTATTGTCCTTCAGGAAGGTGACTAGTCATATGTACAGCGTTAAGAGCTCATGGATTCAAACATACTTAATGTCTATTTTATTTTATTTATATTTATTTATTTATTTATTTATTTTGGGTGGTACTGGGGTTCCTGGAAGCCCTTCTACCTCCGGGCTACACTCCCAGACCTATTTTTACATTTTTATTTGGAAACAGGGTCTCCTAAGCCAGCACGCATGGCTGGCTTCGAACCTGCGCGATCCTCCTGTCTCTGCCTCCCAAACGCAGGGATTACAAGCATGCGCCACCACGCCCAGCCATACTTAATGTTTATTAAACTGCCCTTTGGCCATGGAGCTCTGCTCCCGGGTCCTCTTGCCTTGATCCTGATAGTTCTGCTGCGTCCTCCTCCATATCTGGGATGGTGAAGTGTTCCATACTCACCTTGTATTTCCTGCCCAGATCTGTAATAAACCATTTATCCGAGAAGATCTTGTTTCTTTCGGTGGGAGATGGTATTTTAAGACTACAGTCTGTGCACTAGGAGTGTTCATTGCTCCTGGACAGCCTGTTATTTCTAGACCTTTTTGGTGCATAAAGATAGGAAAATAAAGCACCTGTTGAGATCATATTGATACTGTTCAAAATCAGGGTTAAAGAGTTTTTACCTCTACATTACATCTGTAGTTCCTATCCTCCCCACATGCAAACATTTAGTTCTTAAGACCTAAGACATGAGATGACACCTATCTCATAAATGGTTTTTTTTTTTTTTTTTGGTACTGGGGTTCCTGGAAGCCCTTTTACCTCCGGGCTACACTCCCAGACCTATTTTTTATATATTTGGAAACAGGGTCTCCTAAACCAGCGCGGCTGGCTTCGAACCTGCGCGACCCTCCTGTCTCCGCCTCCCAAGCGTGGGGATTACAAGCGTGCACCACCACGCCCGGCTCATAAATGTTTTCTAATCAACGTGTGTGTGTGTGTGTGTGTGTGTGTGTGTGTGTGTGTGTGTGTGTGTGTTCTACTTTGGATTGAGCCCAGTAAATCTACCACCGAGCTACAGCCCCAGCCGTAATTTTGAAACAGGGTCTCGATACATTACCCAAGCTTCCCCAAACTCCCATCTTCCTGTCTGCCTCCTAAGTACTGGGATTACAGGTGTGGGCCATCTTAATCATATTTTAAGTCCCTCTATACTAATTTATAGAGGCACACTTCTCCCTTCCATCTACACAGAGAATGCTACAAAAAGACAATGTATAACACACGAATGGGCATCAGTCACTTCAGATGATCAAACTTTCCCTTCCTGTTGCCTAGAGACATAGGCGAGTCTCCGGTCCAGGCCCGGGACCGGTGAGAGCGAGGCCCTTAAGCGGTCCAGCTCCCTCCCTGGCTCAGCCCGCCCCCTAGTGGACGTGCGCGAGAGCAGGAAGCCCGGCCGGTCAGGCAGGAAGTCAGGGGCTTGACATTTAGCTTTACCGCGGGTGCTGAAGGTGGGCACCTCTAGCTGTAGTAACCTGAAGTGGAGCTGGAGAAAGTAAAAGCTGTCTAAAGGAAAAGCACTTTACAGACTAACCAGAAACGTGCCGAATTTCAAAACCAAGAAAGCAAAAGCCAACGGAACGTATCAAAATGACTCAGTGATAATTATTTTTCAAAGAAAGGTCATTTTATTTACTTCAGTAAGACATTTAGTATACCCTAAAATGTAACTGCTCATGCAAATATTAAAAACATTACAAGACACAAGTAAGTGACATAATCAAGTTCATAAGCTTAAAAACTTACATATAAGTGGGACACGGTGGTGGTCACCTGTAATTCCAGTACTTGGGAGGCTGAGACAGAAAAATCACAAAGAGGCTTAAGCCGGGCGTGGTGGCGCACGCTTGTAATCCCAGCATTCAGGAGGCTGAGACCTTGAGGATCGCGATTTGCTGACAGCCTCAGCTACTTAGTGAGGTCCTCTGCAATTCAGTGAGACCCGGTTTCAAAGTAAAGAATAAAAAATAGGGCAGGGGGTGTAGCTCGGAGGTCGAATGCCCCTGGGTTCCATCCCCAGACTACAAAAAAAAAAAAAAAGAAGAAAAAAGAAAAAAGAAAGAAAGAAAAATCACAGAGGCTTGTGGCCAGCCTCAGCAATTTAGCAATGCCCTTCTCAATTTGGTAAGACCCTATTTAAAATAAAAAATGAAGCCAGGCCAGAGTGGTGGTGCATGCTTGTAATCCCCGCGCTTGGGAGGTGGAGACAGGAGGATCACACAGGTTCGAAGCCAGCCTCAGCTACTTAGTGAGGCTCTCAGCAACTTAGTGAGACCCTGTTTCCAAATAAAATATAAAATAGGTCTGGGAGTATAGACCGGAGGTAGAAAGCCTCTGGGTTCCACCCCTAGTAACACACACACACACACACACAAATGAAGCCAGGCTTGGTGGCACACGCTTGTAATCCCAGCATTCGGAAGGCTGAGAAAAGAGGATCAAGGTTCTCGGACAGCCTTAGCTACTTAGTGAGGTCCTCTTCAACTTAGTGAGACCTGGTTTCAAAATAAAGAATAAAAAATAGGGCAGGGGGTGTAGCTTGGAGGTCAAATGCCCCTGGGTTCCAGACCCTCAAAAATAAATAAATAAATAAATAAATAAATAAATAAAGCTGGGGGTATAGCTTGGAAAGAGAATGACACTGAGTTCAATTCCCAGTACCCTTTTCCCAAATTAAAAGGGCTAGGGATGTAGCTCAGTGGTAGAGTGCCCTGAGTTCAATCCCCATAAAATGCATATAATAAAAAATAAATTGGCAGGCATGGTTAATGCATGACTGTAATCCCAATATTTTGGAGGCTGGGACATGAGGATCACAAATATGAGGCCAATTTTAGCAACTTAATGAGATCCTGTCTCAAAAAAAATAAAAAGTGCTCCAGGTGTAGCTTGGAAGTAGAATGCCCCAGGGTTCAGCTGGGCATAGTATGCATGCCTGTAATCCCAGTTGTTAGGAGGCTTAGACAGGAGGATAACAGGTTCAAGGCTGGCCTCAGCAATTTAGCAAGACTCTCAGGAACCTAGTAAAAACCTGTTTCAAAACAAAAAATAAAAACCGGATGTGGTAGCACATGCTTGTAATCCCAGTACTTGGGAGGCTGAGACAGGTAGATCAAAGGTTTGAGGACAGGCCCAGCAAGTAGTGAGACTCTAATCAACCTAGCAAGATCACAGTTCAAAAAATAAATAGCCAGGCATGGTGGAACACACTTGTAATCCCCGCGCTTGGGAGGCAGAGACAGGAGGATGGTGCATGTTCAAAGCCAGCCTCGCTGGTTTAAGAGACCTTGTTTCCAAATAAAAATATAAAATAGGTATGGGAGTGTAGCCCAGAGGTAGAAGGGTTCCATCCCTAGTACCACCAAAAATAAATAAATAAATAAATAAAAGCCAGGTGTGGTGGCGCATGCTTGTAATCCCAGCATTGAGGAGGCTGAGACAGGAGGATCACGGTTTGCGGACAGCCTCAGCTACTTAGTGAGGTCCCTTGCAACTCAGTGAGACCCTATTTCAAAATAAAGAATAAAAAATAGGGCAGGCGGTGTAGTTCAGAGGTAGAATGCCCCTAGGTTCCATCCCCAGTACCACAAAAAATTAATAAAATAAAATAAAATATGGCTGGGAGCCGGGCGTGGTGGCGCACGCTTGTAATCCCCGTGCTTGGGAGCAGAGACAGGAGGATCGCGCAGGTTCGAAGCCAGCTGCACATGCTGGCTTAGGAGACCCTGTTTCCAAATAAAAATGTAAAAATAGGTCTGGGAGTGTAGCCCGGAGGTAGAAGGGCTTCCAGGAACCCCAGTACCACCAAAAAAAAAATATATATATATATGGCTGGGAGTGTTGCTCAGAAGTAGAATGCCCCTGGATTCAATACTCAGTATCACACACAAAAAAATGTAATTAAAATTAAAAAAGAAGCCGGGCATGGTGGCACACGCTTGTAATCCCCGCGCTTGGGAGGCGGAGACAGGAGGATCATGCAGGTTCAAAGCCAGCCGCGCTGGCTTAAGAGACCCTGTTTCCAAATTTTTAAAAGTATAAAAATAGGTCTGGGCGTGAAGCCCGGAGGTAGAAGGGTTTCCAGAAACCCCAGTACCACCAAAAAACAAACCAAAAAAATTTTTTTTAAATCTGGGTATGAGCTGGGCGTGGTGGCGCACACTTGTAATCCCAGCATTTGGGAGGCTAAAACCAGAGGATCACCGTTCACAGACAGCCTATGCTACTTAGTGAGGCCCTTTGCAACTCAGAGCCTGTTTCAGAAAAGAATAAAAAAGGCCAGGGGTGGTGGCACACGCTTGTAACCCCCGCGCTTGAGAGGCGGAGACAGGAGGATTGCGTAGGTTCGAAGCCAGCCATTCTGGCTTAAGAGACTCTGTTTCCAAATAAAAAATATTTTAAAAAAAAAATAGGTCTTGGAGTGTAGCCCGGAGGTAGAAGGCCTTCTAGGAACCCCAGTACCACCAATAAATAAATAAATAAATAAATAAATAAATAAATAAATAATAGAGCATGGGGTATAGCTCAGAAGTCCAATGCCTCTGAGTTCCATCTCCAGACCCGCAAAAAAAAAAAAAAATATCTGGGTCCGTGTAGCTTGGAAGTAGAATGCCCCTTGGATTCATTCCTCAGTACCATAAAAATATGTCCCTGGGTCCAATCCCCAGTACTAAAAAAAAGAAATAAAAAAAGATTTATGTTCTGCGTAACAATTATTGATAATCACAGAACCCTGAAAACAATAGATCTAAATATTCTACAGGATGGGATTGGTTAAAAATAATTATGAAGCCAGGCATGGTGATACGCACCTGTAATCCCAGTACTTGGGTGGCTGAGACAGGAAGATCACAGGTTCACAGTCAGCCTCGGCAATTTAGCAAGGCCCTCTGCAATTTAGGGAGACCCTGTTTCAAAATAAGAAATAGCCAGGCGTGGTGAAACACGCTTATAATTCCTGTACTCGGGAGGCTGGGACTGGAGGATCGAAGGTTCTCGGACAGCCTCAGCTACTTAGTGAGGCCCTCCTCAACTTAGTGAGACCCTTTTTCTAAATAAAGAATAAAAAGTCGGGCGTGGTGGAACATGCTTGTAATCCCAACATTCGGGAGGCTGAGATTGGAGGATCGTGGTTCACAGACAGCCTCAGCTACTTAGTGAGGCTCTTCGCAACTTAGTGAGACCCTGCTTCAAAATAAAGAATAAAAATAGGGCAGGGGGTATAGCTCGGAGGTATAAAGCCCCTGGGTTCCATCCCCAGACCTGCAAGAAAGAAAGAAAAGAAAAGAAAAGAAAAGAAGGAAGGAAGGAAGGAAGGAAGGAAGGAAGGAAGGAAGGAAGGGAGGGAGGGAAAGGAAAGGAAAATCAAGTTGGGAGTATAACTTGGAGGTAGAATGCCTCTGGGTTCCATTCTAAGTATCAAAAAATTATATATATATATATATAATCTCACATGATAAAGACACAGATGTACCAGGTAGCCATTGAGATGATATAGCAGCAGACTGGGGGTGTGGGTGTAGCTCAATGGTAAAGTGCTTGAATAACATGTGTTAGGCCCTAGGTTTGATTCCCAGCACTGGGAGGGGGTGGGGGAATGTTGTAATTTATTTTTATTCATCAGGAAATTGTGAAAGCTACTTTTTTTTTTCTTTTTTACACTAGAGGTTGAAGCTAGGGGCCTGAACTTTATGTCCTCCAGTCTCGTCTCAATGTGATGAGTAGCTGGGATTACAGGTGTGCAGGTGTGCAGGTGTGCGCCACCACCTCTGACTAAAACAAATCTTTATGCAAGTCCACGGTAGATTACTGAAAGTGGTATCACTGGGTCAAAGTGCAAGGCTGTGAGGAATTTGACTTTTAGAGACCAAACTTCTCTTAGATAAGAAATCCCAGTAGGGTGCAGAGGTGAAAATAAGCAAGGCATTTGTGGGTATATTTGCCTAGCAGAAGAAAAAAAAAATCATGAAAAACAATCAGGTTGGCAAGCATGTATTTTAAACAGTAAAGAACCATGGGCCACTTGTGGTTTCTGAACCAGATATTGTTAAAGGCTACTTCTGCTGATCAGAAGATCAACTAGGGATAGACATGAAATAAGGAAAATCTATAGCAACTGTGAAAAATAACCTCAACTTAAAAAAATATCTAATATAAAGGACAAAAAGGAGGGAAAGACCATCTCAAAAAATGATCCCCGATTTTCTAGGATGGATAACCTGAAACCCACGGAATCCTAAAGTCACAAACTACCTACATAATTATGGAGCCCAGTGCAAGATGAAAATGCAAGGCGCTTGTTTAAAAGTTAGTAGAAAGCCAGGCGTGGTGGCCCACGCTTGTAATCCCAGCATTTGGGAGGCTGAGACCTGAGAATCGTGGTTCGCCGACAGCCACAGCTACTTAGTGAGGCCCTCTGTAACTTAATGAGACCCTGTTTCAAAATAAAGAATAAAAGATAGGGCAGGGGGTGTAGTTCAGAGGTCGAAAGCCCCTGGGTTCCACCCCCAGACCCGCAAAAAATAAATAAATATAAATTAAGTTAGTAAGAACGGCCGGTCATGGTGGCACACGCTTTGTAATCCCAGCAATTGAGAGGCTGAGACAAGAGGATCACAGTTCACGGACAGCCTCAGCTACTTAGAGAGGCCCTTCACAACTCAGTGATCCCCTGTTTCAAAAATAAAAAATAGGGCTGGGAGTGTAGCTCGGAGGTAGAATGCCCCTGGGTTCCATCTCCAGTACCAAAAAAAAAAAAAAAAAAAAAAAGTAGGAGTTTCGAAACGGTGACAGCACAACATTAAAGCAAGCATGGGACTCTCCTAGGCACAGAGCCAGTTCCCTAGCACAGGCTGCCCGCTCAAGAAGCAGCAGCCGGCGGTAGGCTGGACTCTAGCGGACCAGACATTGCCCAAGGGCTGGCCGCACTCTCGTCCTCCCTGGAAGACTGACTCCAGCAAGGCCAGGGTTCTAAGGGCCAGCTCGCCCCTCCTGCTCTCAGGGGGCTCAGGGCAGAGGGAAGCTCGCGGCACTTCTAAAGGCAGCTCAGAAGCGAAGCCAGGGCGCCGCACGACGAGGTCACGCCTCCCCGCCCCCGTCCTGGCGAGGATCCCGGAACGTGGCAGGTCCCGGCCTTGGACTCGGCCTCCAAACTCATAATCCTGCAGCGAGGGACAAGGGGCGGCCCGGGGCGGGGCCCAGCCTGCGGGGGAGCCTGCGAGTCCCTTGGAGAGTCTCGGGACGAGCCCGGAAAGGCTCTGAGAACTTCGGGTGTAGGAGGGAGCGTCTGCAAAGACCGAAGGGAAGCCAGGGATCGTCTTAAAAGGCCAGAGAGGAGAACGGGGCGTCTAGAGAAGGCCATCCCCAAGACCAAGGCTTCCTTCCACAAGCCAAGTCCAGAAGGAGGGTCTCCATAGACCTGGTCCCATCTGTGACGCAAAGGCGCTGGACACTCATGGGGGCAGGGCCGATGGAGCTTTAGCCGGCGGGTACATAACGGCTCGGGGTCTTTGTCTAAGGAGTGCGAGGCCCGCTGGTGTTTAGGGACAGAAGGCAAACGGCGCCCGTAGCTAAAATACCTTTCTTTAGCGAACCCCTAACCGATTCTCTTGTAAGCCCCGCCTCCCAGGCTTGACGTCTAGTTCCGCCGTCTCTGATCCAGGAAGCCGCCAGTGCCCACTTACTCCTCCCCGCCAAGAGTGAACGCCCCACGTCGGTCACGCACTTTCTCCTCCCCTCGGGCCCCTCGTGTACTTCCTCCCGCCCACCTGTCAATCACCGGGCTCAGCGGGCCAGTTAGCGGGCCAAGGAGGCGTGGCCGTCAGAGGCGTCGCATGACGTCTACCGTCCGCCGGCCGGGAAGCGGGGAGATGCGTGACGAAGAGGGCGCGTGACGGAGGAGCGGTTGGCCGACGCAGCGGCGGCAGGCGGTGTCAACAGGGCCTCGGGGCACCGCGGGGCCTGCGACCGCTCCTGGCTGGTGGGTGGTCTCGCACGGGGCGGTAACCGCCGGCTTCCGTGGGAAGTGCTTCCTCTCCCCCCCCCCCCGGCGTACACACCCCTGGTACACCACGTGGGCGTGAGGCAAAGGAGGGGGTGTTAGGCCGAATTCTACCCTCATTGGCTGTCGCTGCTGCTGGCTCCCTCAAGACAGCTCTCTGATTGGTTGGTAAGGGGGGGCGTCGGGGGTCTCTGTGTCTTAAGGTTGTTGATTGGTTGGATCAGAGAAGCTAGTGAGGTGCTTGCTTCCGCGAGGGGTTTCGATTGGTTGATTGAAGAGGTTACCTGGGAATCCACCCCCCCACACACCGGGGACTTTGATAGGTGAGTTTAGGGTAGGAACCTGGGAAATTCCTCTTCAGAGGTTTTTCATTGGCGAGCCTGGGTTGCGCTCTAGGCTTCACTCTACTTTCTTTGCTTCACAGGATTGGGGAAGGTTTTTGTTCCCTAAGCGTTGGGAGTTGTCAGTGGCTAAAGAGAAGGGATCTCAGTCCCTAGGAAGGATCCCCTTCTAGAGATAGCTACCGCTTCAACTCAAGAGATCCGGGTGTTTCTAGAGCAGGCTTTGCTTTCACTAAACCCAAGGAGGTGACAGGAGGAGTCCCTGCACAGGACGTAAGGATGCTGTGACCCGAAGATGGGATCACGGAATAGCAGCAGTGCAGGATCCGGGTCTGGAGACCCCTCTGAGGGCCTGCCCCGAAGAGGAGCTGGCCTGCGTCGGAGTGAGGACGAGGAAGAGGAGGATGAAGATGTGGATCTGGCCCAGGTACTGGCCTATCTCCTCCGCAGGTAACTTCCCCTCTGGTGAGACCCCACAAGGTGCCACTACAGTCTCTTGATAACTCCAGGCAGGAAAATGACAGAGGATAGGAAATGGGATTAGCCCAGGACTGCTGCTCAGTTTGAACAAACCAGCCTTTTCACTGCTCGGCATCCATGGCACTCAGCTCCATACTCAGTGGTTCTTACCTAGGGCCCATCACCACGGGCAGCTCAGGGCCTCCTCTCTGGCTATGACTACACAAATGGAATCATTTTTCAAGTAAAGAGGACATTTGTGGGCAAGGAGTGATATAAGAGGTAAACAATGGGGGGGAGGGGATGTTGAAGCCGTTGACATATGATATGAACCGGGTGGATTTACTTGAAAAACAAGTTTAAATTGACCCAACTCTAACTCTATCCTTGAGGGAAAATGCCTTGAAGGGAATGACCACCAAAGATTGGGAAAGGGTGTAACTGTATTTGTTTATGGTTTCTCGGAGAGAAGATAAGCCTGAGGATCCCTTCAGAATATTGTGTTCTATACTAGATTCCTCAAGCAGAACCCAGAAGGAAATGCTCTCCAACTTCTTAGTTCTCTTCAAAGTCAACTTGCTAGGTCTATCTGCACAGCATGTTGGACTTTTCTATCTTGCTTTAAGAGGACGAATCAGTTTCCTACTGTGTCCTTTGGGAGACTGAAAATAATAGCCAAAGTCTAGTCAGCCTCAAACTTCAAAATGACTACCAAATGAAATGGCCTAAGAGCCATTGACGCTGAATTTGGTTGGTTTGAGGGAAGGGGTCCCCTCTTTTATAATGGGGGGGGTCTCTCCACAGAGGCCAAGTAAGGTTGGTTCAGGGAGGAGGTGCAGCAAATTTACAACTCATCCAGGCCCTCTCGGACTCAGAGGAAGAGCATGACAGCGCTTGGGATGGTCGCCTTGGGGATCGATACAACCCACCTGGTAAGAAAAAAGGCAGAGCAAAACCTTAATGTTGGAAGATTTTTCACTAGAAGACGTGTGTGTGTGTGTGTGTGTGTGTGTGTGTGTGTGTGTGTGTGTCTGTAGTACCGGGGACTGAACCTAGGGGTGCTCTACCACTGAGCTACACCCCTACCCCTTTTTATTTTGAGATGTGATTATACTAAGTTACCAAAACTGCCCTTGAACTTGGGATCCTCCTGTCTCAGCTCCCCAATAGCTGGGATTGCAGGCATGTACTACCAAACCCAGCTAGAAACTCTCTCCCTCCCCCACACACACTTTTTTTTTTTATTCTGGTGAAGAATCATAGATTAAGTTGATGAAGATAATTCAAGGAGTGAGGAAGTCCTTACAGCCCAGTATAGTCAGTTTTATTGGGTGGGCTTGGGCACAGCTTTGGTAGCAATCTTCTGGGGCTAAAACACCTAGGATGAAACTTCTTTTTGGTACAGTGGATGCAACCCCTGACACCCGGGAGCTGGAATGCAATGAGATCAAGACCCAGGTGGAATTGGCCACGGGGCGGCTGGGACTTAGGCGGGCAGCCCAGGAGCACAGTTTTCCTCGAATGTTACACCAGGTAGGCCTCTCTACCTCCAGCCAGCCTGACAGCAGGCCTGCTGAGGCATCCTGAAGCTATGCCAGCCCCAGAGAAAACTGAAGCAAGCTTTCCAAGGAAGCCTCAAGTTCTGGGGCTGGCGAGTCAGTCAGCCCTTACCAGAGTGCTGTGGGGAAGACTACTGTGGATGGCATCTGTTTCTGTAGCAAGAGCAATTTCCTTGGAGGAGGGGGCTTGGTGTGACTGAAGTGGCCCTCTGCTTCTGCTAGCAATGTTCCCCGATCCCTTCCATTTAGAGAGAACGGGGCCTCTGCCACCGGGGAAGCTTCTCCCTTGGAGAACAGTCTCGAGTGATGTCTCAGTGAGTATGGGGGCTTGGTGGCAAGACTCTAAGGCCAGATAGGTCTTATCTCCTAGACTTCGAAGGGGTAGGTGTTAGAGGATCCTTAGAGATATTAAGGTTAGGTTAAACTGGGTTCAAGGTTTGAGAGTAAAAGCAGAAAGGTAGAGAAATTTAGAGGATGGTGGAATGGATGCAAGACAGGATATTATACACAAAGCCAAAAGAGAAGAATGTCCTTGTACTGACATTCCGTTCTGCTAATTGGGATTCTCCTCATCTTGAGCTCCCCTTACCCTCACTTTTCCTCTGCTTCCACAGCTTCTTGCCCAATGATCTGGGCTTCACTGATACCTACTCTCAGAAGGCTTTCTGTGGCATCTACAGCAAAGATGGTCAAATCTTCATGTCCGCTTGCCAAGGTATCAAATCCTGGCCCTATAAACTGCCTCTCTCTAGAACAAGGAAAACTTCTCTTCACTAAAACCAGAAAGTTCCCAGACCCAGGGAGCTCAGACCCGGCTTAGGGATGCTTAGCTAGATCATGATAGAGGGAATATTCCACAGATAGACTGAGAGAGAGAGGTCTGATCTAAGAAGGATACAAAGAGGGTTTCCATATTTTGCCTGGTCTCTACTTATACAGACCAGACTATCCGACTATATGACTGCCGGTATGGCCGCTTCCATAAATTCAAGAGCATCAAGGCCCGGGATGTAGGCTGGAGCGTCCTGGATGTGGCCTTCACCCCTGATGGGAACCACTTCCTCTACTCTAGCTGGTCTGATTACAGTGAGTACGCACCAAATTTCCACTGTTCTCCAGCCTGGAACCTGAGATCTCCATGTGCCCTTCTCTGAGCCAAGACGCCATGCCTTGTCCTGGCAAAATCACTCTTAAGGTGCTCTGACATCCTCACCCTTTGTTCTGTCTCCTCCGTAGCTTCTCTTCCACTCTCTTTCCCCAGTCCTAAAAGACTCTTGTTTCTCTTACTTCTCTTAGTTCATATCTGCAACATCTATGGTGAAGGAGACACACACACTGCCCTGGATCTAAGGTATTGGCTTCTCTTTCTCATCGTGCTCATCAGAAGCTTCTCAAGGAAGGCTCTCCAGGAGCAAATATTTGAACTGGAACTCCTGCTTAGAGGGAAAAGTATACTGGTTACAAGTTTCTCTGTGTGATTCCTGAGAGGGATCCTCCCATCCTGTCAACCTGAGGTGGAGGGTAGAATACTCACCGAGGTTAGCTGCGGTCTAGCATACGTTGGCAGGCCGTCTGTGTTCTGTCTTTTAGAGTCATCATATTCTGTGTAGATTAACAAAACCGGAGGGGAAGCCCACTTTAGCTCCTCCTTTACCCTCTTCAGGCCAGATGAGCGCCGCTTTGCTGTCTTCTCCATTGCTGTCTCCTCAGATGGACGAGAAGTACTAGGAGGGTGAGTATTTGTGAGGGACATCTCCCTCAATTAATGAGATACAAGGTCTGCCAGAGATCAGTTCTGCTGTTACAGAGACCGCACCGACAGCTGTGGAGAGCGACCAGCCTCTCCAAGATCAAGGTTTACGAGCGCTTCCCTTCTTGCTCACCATTTCCCTAACCTGAGGTGGCAGGTGGCAAGCATCCATGAAAACAAAGCTGACTCTTCTCCCACTGCCTGTACAAGAAGAAACGGGGCTTCCCCTCAGCAGGGCCGCTCAGTAGGACTCTCCAGGGCAGGCTGAGGTCATAACAGCATTCTTCTCATCCTGGCTCCACCACCTTCCTTATCCCTTCCCTTTCAGAGCCAATGATGGCTGCCTGTATGTCTTTGACCGAGAACAAAACCGACGCACCCTTCAGGTATTGTTCCTGAGAATTAGAGCCTCTGCTTTCTGGTCTCTGGCCTATTTTAAGACTAGAAAAGTTGGGCATGGTGGTGCACACCTGTATTTCCAGTACTTGGGAAGCCAAGATAGGAAGATCACAGGTTTGAAGCCAGCCTCAGCAACTTAGTGAAGCTGTCAGTAACTTAGCAAGACTGTATCCAAATAAAAGATAAAATAGGGCTGGGGGTATATTTTGGGTAGAATGCCCCTGGGTTCAATACCCAGCACCATACACACACGCACATATGCACACATGAGTGCACGCACACGTGCGTGCACACGCGCGCACACACACACACACACACAGACTAGAAAGAAGTCTTAGTGCCCTGGCCTCCTTCCCTAGATTGAGTCTCATGAAGATGATGTGAATGCAGTGGCCTTTGCTGATATAAGCTCCCAGATCCTGTTCTCCGGGGGAGATGATGCCATCTGCAAAGTGTGGGATCGACGCACCATGCGGGAGGATGACCCCAAGCCCGTGGGCGCGCTGGCCGGACACCAGGATGGCATCACCTTCATTGACAGCAAGGTGGGAAGGGGCAGAACTGTGTGGCCAGGACACTAAGGTTCTGGTTGCCTGGGAAAGCATGAAAGTAGGCAGGTGTGGGAACCTGACCAGTTCCTCTTTAGCCAGGCTCTGCAAGAGCTGGAATTAAAGGGGAGGAAGCCAGGAAACATGAACTCCCACTGTACCTGCCAGTCAAGGAGCAGGGTTTTCTTTATAAGAAAAGTAGAAGACAGTCTGATCTAGGGTAGAATAGGAGACTCAGCCAGTGCCCTGGGCAAAGAAAGGAAAACCTAGCCAGTGGGTGGTATCTGAAGCAGAACATCAAACGTAAGCTGACCTGGAGAAGAAAGAGGCAAGTAAGCAACGCGCTAGAGTTCTTATCTGGCAGGTAGAGCAGAGGAATGAAATTGACATGTACTGACATTGGCAACCTCTGATGTTTCATTATTTGACTTTGGGTTTGTAGGGTGATGCCCGGTATCTCATCTCCAACTCCAAAGACCAGACCATCAAGCTCTGGGATATCCGACGCTTTTCCACCCGGGAAGGCATGGAAGCATCACGCCAGGCTGCCACACAGCAAAACTGGGACTACCGCTGGCAACAGGTACCCAAAAAAGGTGAGCATGGAAGTAGAAGCGAGATCTGGAGGTTAAGAGTCAGGAGTGGCAGTGAGAATACTCATCACTGGGGGCCTCCTCTGGGCACAGTGGATTTGCATAGAGCCTGGGAGCTCTGGCATCCTCCTACATCCCCTTGTCCAGGCATTGCCTCTTTATTTACTTAACTGCGAGGATAGCAGGGGTTCCTAGGAGTGGGGACTGGGGAATACTCAGAACCAATCAATACAAAAGTATTTTATACTCATGGCAATCAACAAAAACCGTATCAGTGACTATCTGCTGACGGTCAGATGGGGAAAGAGTCAAAAGTTGGAGATTGGAATATAACTCAGTGGTAGAGTTCTTGCCTAGCATGCAGAAGGCCCTGGGTTCAATCCCTAGTAACACACACACACACACAACACACACACACACACACACACACACACACACACACACATCAACAGACAAAGGTAGAAAAGGCAATTGACTCTCTGAGTCTTTGCTAAGGGTTGGTAATACAAGACAATCCAGAAGCAGACTCCCTAAGCTAGGCCTCTCCATTCATTCTTGCCCAGCCTGGCGGAAGCTGAAGCTCCCAGGGGACAGCTCCTTGATGACCTACCGGGGCCACGGAGTGCTGCACACCCTCATCCGCTGCCGATTCTCCCCCACCCATAGCACGGGCCAGCAGTTCATCTACAGCGGCTGCTCCACAGGCAAAGTGGTTGGTAAGGATTGTGTCAGAACAGGGGCTTGGGAAGAACAAGAGTGTTCCTGTGGCATTTCACAAGCCCATGACATACCTGCGAGCCTGAGGCAGGAGGATCACAGGTTTGAGACCAGCTTCAACAACTTAGCAATTCCCTGTTTCAAAATGAAAAAAAAAAAGGGCTGGGAATATAGTTCAGAGGTAGAAAGCCCATGTGTTCAATCCCCAGCACCTCCCACACACACACAAAAGCCCAATGACAACTACAAGTGAAATTTAATTTAGCCTGGAGCAGGGGAGGCTTGAACAGAGAAATAGAAAACATTCTATTCATGGGCATTTTAAATTAAGAGAAGGAACATAGAATTCTAGTCAGTAAACATAATAGGTTGCCAAAAATATAGTTGGTTCTGGTTTTTTAGCCAGTCAAGGAAAGGGGTTGCAGATGAAAGGTAGGAGGAACAGAGGCAAAAAGAATGACACAAAAAGACAGTACTGAGTAGTAAAGGACGTGCCGTCACCGAAACAGGAGGATCACACAAGAAGAAACACAACAGAGCTATAGATAGAAGAAGCTGCCAGGCGTGGTGGCGCACGCTTGTAATCCCCGCGCTTGGGAGGCAGAGACAGGAGGATCACGCAGGTTCGAAGCCAGCTGCACGTGCTGGCTTAGGAGACCCTGTTTCCAAATAAAAATGTAAAAAATAGGTCTGGGAGTGTAGCCCGGAGGTAGAAGGGTTTCCAGGAACCCCAGTACCACCAAAAAAAAAAAAAAAAGAAGAAGAAGAAGAAGAAGCTGACAGCGTGCTGCACCTAGCTAGGTGCTCAGAGAGACCTGTGCAGAAAAAGAAAGACGTTCTCTGTCCGGGCAAGGAACAGAAGGCACAGGTGCCTGCAGACAGTCCAGGGTTCACTTTGGCACCTTCTGTGTCATACTAAAAGCTTTAAAGTCACTGTGATTTTTGATCTGGAAGCTGTTGGATGTTAGCTAAGGCGTCTACAGCCATACCACCCTGAATGTGTCCAATCATATCTGAATTTTAGCTAAAGGTCAGGGTCAGGGGACCCACACTCCACTAGAGCATCCCCTACCCAAGATTGGGAAAGGAGCAGGAGGAAGAAACAGAAATAACACTGTCCTCTGAGCTGGGCTGTGCTCCCAGATACGGTGGGAAGTTGCCTGAGAGGCAGGTCAGTGGTGTCACTTGGGGCCAGGGGTGCTTTGAAGGTCCTGTGGCAGTCCTCTTCATCTGGCCTTTCCTGGACAGTGTACGATCTCCTCAGTGGCCACATTGTGAAGAAGCTCACCAACCACAAGGCCTGTGTGCGTGATGTCAGTTGGCACCCCTTCGAAGAGAAGATTGTCAGCAGTTCGGTGAGGTTACAGGGGCTAAAGGGGCTGGCATATGTCTGGGGTCTAGACCTGGGAGGGGTGGGCCCCCTGACCGCTGCCACCTTCTGCGCTGCAGTGGGACGGGAACCTGCGCCTGTGGCAGTACCGCCAGGCTGAATACTTCCAGGATGACATGCCAGAGTCCGAGGAATGCTGCAGCGCCCCCCGCCAAGTGCCCCGCCCCTCTTCAGCCTTTTCCTCGCCCCAGTAGATCTGACCTCCAGCCCCGTACAGGGTGACCCTCTCAACAAACTCTGCCTCCTCCTCCCTTTTCCCTTTTTGGGAATGTGTGGAGGAATCACTGGCATTGGATGGCAAAAAACAGAAGTCTAGGCTCTGGGCCCCAGCTGAGCCCTGGAAGAGCCACCCTATAGGGCCGAGTAGTCTCCTCTCGTGTTCACACCATCTGCCTGGGTCCCCATCTCTGGCTGGGATCTGGCAGGACTGCCATTATCTGGGGTGTGGCTTCTGCCAGCAAGAAAACCATCCTGAGTGTTTTTAATCATGTTTGGAGGTTAGGTGTTGGCTCTAGAGCAGACACCTGAGGCCAGGTCTAAATGGACTTGTTGGCCAGGTCCATTGCCCAGGTCTTCATAGTGAGAATTAGATTGGCCAGTCACTGGGCCAGGTGTCCTGGCCTTTCTTCCTGTGGTATTTGGGGGAGGGCAGGGTGAGTTAAAGGTGTTCCCTCAGCGCCCTCCAGGTAGAGATTATGTCTTCTCTCACGCCTGAGTCTTTGGGGTTGGACTGGCTGTGGTGTGAGAGTCTCTAAAATCTCCACGTGGCCCCACCTGGGACAGGTCTTACCTCCCAGAGGATCCTGTCATGCGAGAGGCCAGCGGCTTCAAGGAGAGAGGTTGGAATGGACTGTCCTATCACTGGCTTTGGCTCCCTCAATAAACTCTGGGAACCTGACTCAGTGTCTCTGTCTCATTCCGATCTGAGGTCTCTTGTCCTCTTATTTCAAGAAAACAGCTTCATTTGGGTGTAGTAGCACACACCTGTAATCCCAGTACTTAGGAGGCTGGGATAGGCCTGTCATGCTAGAGGCCGGCCTCAGCAAAGTAGTGAGACCCTGCTTCAAAACAAAAAAATTAAAAGGGTGAGGGGCTCCGGGCGTGGTGGCGCACGCTTGTAATCCCCACTCTTGGGAGGCGGAGACAGGAGGATCGTGTAGGTTCGAAGCCAGCCGCGCTGGCTTAAGAGACCCTGTTTCCAAATAAAAAGTATAAAATAGGTCTGGGAGTGTACCTCAGAGGTAGAAGGGCTTCCAGGAACCCCAGTACCACCAAAATAATAATAATAATAATAATAATAATAATAATAATAATAATAATAATAATAGTAATATAAATAAATAAATGGACAAGGGGTGTAGCTCAGAGGTAGAACACCCCTGAGTTCAATCCCCAGGAAAACACAAACACAGTTTCAACAATGCCTTTGCAATCTGTTCCTCTGTAGGAGAAAACATTCCCCTTGACACCCCAAGATGAAAGGAAGTACTAAAATCATTTACTAACTGAGCTTTGCAACTGGCACTTCCTCACCAACCTCAGAAACGTCCCAGGGAGAAAACATCAAGACAGCAGAGGATACGCACATGTCCTGTTGGAGTCTAGGAATGTCTGCGTAGGCTCTGCTGTAGAGCTGCTCCAGCCTTCAGAAGAGGGAGCAAATGAAAACAGCCAGAGAGAACCTGGCCAGCACACACCAGCCCCATCCCCGCACCTCCTGCCCCAAACCAAAGCCCAGGGAGATGGCTTTCACATTCAGCTCTGATAGAGCTTTCCCCCAGAGGGTCTTTCTCTCTAAGGCAATTTTCAAACCCAGGTTCTCATTTCCAGGGCTACTCACAGACTTTCACAGCAAGGACTGAAAGGGGTACCTCTTTCTCTCAAAATAGGATATCTGGGGGACACCATATGTATATATATACATATACATATACATATACATATACATATACATATATATTACACATATTTGGTGCATTGTAATATCGTAGCTAGGTTGAAAGTTGTACAAACATACACGCACACAGCACTTGGTGTATATCCCTTTGGACCCCACTCTACTCCCCCCCTGTATGTGTTAGTAAGACTGGTGGTGATACCTTCACAAATGGATGTAGCATTATTTGAACTGTTACCTTCATCAATTTTCCTCCTTCTCCTCCCCACCTCCCTTCCCCAGTTCCTTTCAACTATTCTTTTTTTGTGTGTGTGGTAATGGGGGTACTGGGGATATGACCGAGGGGCATTCTACCGCCGAGCTACACCCCCAGCCCAATTTTTTTATTCTTCATTTTGAAACAGCATCTCACTAACTTGCAGAGAGCCTTACTAAATAGCTGAGGCTGTCCTTGAACCTGTGATCCTCTTGTCTCAGCCTCCCAAGTACTGGGATTACAAGTGTGTGCCACCACACCCAGCTCCTTTCAACTATTCTTGTGTGTGGGGGGGGGGTACTGGGGGTGGAACCCAGGGGTTTTTCCACCTCTTGGCTATACACCCAGACCGTTTTTTTTTTTTTTTTTTTTTTTTTTTTTTGGTGGTACTGGGGTTCCTGGAAACCCTTCTACCTCCAGGCTACACTCCCAGAACTATTTTATACTTTTTATTTGGAAACAGGCTGGCTTCGAACCTGCGCCATTCTCCTGTCTCCGCCTCCCAAGCGTGGGGATTACAAGCCTGCACCACCACGCCCGGCCCTATTTTATATTTTATTTGAAAACAGGGTCTAAGTTGCTGAGAGCCTAAGTAGCTGAGGCTGACATCGAACCTGTGCGATCCTCCTGTCTCAGCCTCCCAAACTCTGGGAATACAAGTGTGCGCCACAACGCCCAGCTCCTTTCAACTATTCTTTTTTTTTTGGGGGGGGGCTCGGGGTGGAACTTGGGGGCATTTGACCTCTGAGCTACACCCCCTGCCCTATCTTTTATTTATTTATTTATTTATTTATTTATTTATTTATTTATTTTGGTGGTACTGGGAATGGAACCCTTCTACTTCTAGGCTATACTCCCAAACCTATTTTTTATATTTTATTTGGAAACAGGGTCTTTTAAGCCAGTGAGGCTGGCTTCAAACCTGAGCTATCCTCCTGTCTCCGCCTCCCAAGCGCAGGGATTACAAGGATGTGCCACCACGTCCAGCCCCTGCCCTATTTTTTATTCTTTATTTTGTTTATTTTATTTTTATTTATTTTATTTATCATTATTATTATTATATTATTGTGTGTGTGTGTGTGTGTGTGTGTGTGTGTGTGTGTGTGTGTGTGTAGTACTGGGGTTCCTGGAAGCCCTTCTACCTCCGGGCTACACTCCCAGACCTATTTTATATTTTTGAAACAGGGTCTCTTACGCCAACACGGCTGACTTCGAACCTGTGCGATCCTCCTGTCTCCGCCTCCCAAGCGCGGGGATTACAAGCGTGCGCCACCATGCCCGGCTTTATTCTTTATTTTGAAACAGGGTCTCACTATGTTACAGAGGCCCTCACTAAGTACCTGAGGCTGTCCACGAACCACAATCTCAGCCTCCCAAATGCTGGGATTACAAGCATGCGCCACCATGCCAGGCTCCAGCCCATTTTTTCTATATTTTGAAACAGGGCCTCACTAAATAGCTGAGGCAGTCCTCGAACAGCGATCCTCCTGTCTCGGCCTCCCGAATGCTGGGATTACAAGCATGCGCCACCACACCCAGCTCCTTTCAGCTATTCTAGTGGTCACTCTTTTCCTTCATCTGAAGACCCTTTTGTTTTCTATTTCTCTAGCTTCCACATATGAGAGAAAATATACAACTCTTGACTTCCTGAGACTATCTTAGTAATATTCTCGTTTCATCCATTCCTAAAAATGGCATGTTTTTCTTCTTTATGGCTGAGTAGAACTATATATTTGTGTGTATACCACACTTTCATTATCCATTTATCTGTTGGTAGACACCTAGATTGGTGCCATAATTTAGCTTTTATAACTTGTGCTGTTAAAAACATGGATGTGGAGCTGGGCGTGATGGCGCATGCTTGTAATCCCAGCATTCAGGAGGCTGAGACAGGAGGATCGCTGTTCAAGGCCAGCCTCAGCTACTTAGTGAGACCCACTGCAACCCAGTGAGACCCTGTTTCAAAATAAAGAATAAAAAAATTGCCAGGAGTGGTGGCGCACACTTGTAATCCCAGTGCCTGGGAGGCTGAGACAGGTTCAAAGCCAGCCTCAGCTACATAGTCCCTCAACAACTTAGTGAGACCAAATATAAAAAATAAATTTATTTTTTATAATAAATTATAAATATAAATATAAATATAAATTTATTTCCAAATAAAATATAAAAAATAGGTCTGAGCTGAGTGTGGTGGTGCACGCTTGTAATCCCCGCGCTTGGGAGGTGGAGACAGGAGGATCACGCAGGTTCAAAGCCAGCCACGCTGGCTTAAGAGACCCTGTTTCCAAATAAAAAAGTATTAAAAAAAATAGGTCTGGGAGTGTAGCCTGGAGGTAGAAGGGTTTCCTGGAACCCCAGTACCACCAAAAAAAAAAAAAAAAAAAAAAAAAATTGGTCTGGGAGTGTAGCCTGGAGGTAGAAGGGTTTCCTGGAACCCCAGTACCACCCAAAAAAAAAAAAAAAAATTGGTCTGGGAGTGTAGCCCGGAGGTAGGAAAGCCCCTGGGTTCCACCTCTAGTACCACAAAATAAATAAATAAAAATAGGGCTAGGGATAGAATGCCCTAGGTTCCATTCCCAGTAACACACACACACACACACACACACACACACACACACACACACACACAAAGATATCATATGAACATGGATGTGCATGTATTACTATAGTTTTGTTTGTTTGCTTTTTTTTTATTTTGCGGGTCTAAGGATGGAACCCAGGGGCATTCAACCTCCAAGCTACACACTCCTGCCCTATTTTTTATTTTTTTATTTTGAAATAGGGTCTGAGTTGTGGAGGGCCTCACTACGTAGCTGCGGCTGTCTGTGAACCACGATCCTCCTGTCTCAGCCTCCTGAATACTGGGATTACAAGCGTGTGTCACCACGCCCGGCTCACTATAGTATTTTGACTTTTAATTCTTTGGGAAGATAATGAGGAGTGTTACAGCTGGATCGTATGGTGGTTCCGTTTCTAGTCTTGAGAAACCTCTGTACTGATCTGCACAGTGTCTACTAGTTTACACTCCCACCAACAGTGTGTAAGGGTTCCTGTCTCCTCACGTCCTCGCCATCATTTATTATTGTTTGTATTCTAGAAGATTCCCATTCTAACTGGAGTTAGATGGAATTTCCATATAGTTTGGATTTGCATTTCCTGATTATTAGTGATGTTTAACTTTTTTATATATTTATTGGCCCTTAGTAATTCTTCTTTTGAGAAGTGTCAGTCTAGTTCAGCTGTCCATTTTTTATTGGGTTATTGAATGCCGGGCCTGGTGGCGCACGCTTGTAATCCCAGCATTCAGGAGACTGGGACCTGGAGGATCGCGGTTCGCAGACAGCCTCAGCTACTTAGTGAGGCCCTCTGCAACTCAGTGAGACCCGGTTTCAAAATAAAGAATAAAAAGTAGGACAGGGGGTGTAGCTCGGAGGTCAAATGCCCCTGGGTTCCATCCCCAGACCCGTTTAAAAATATATATATATATATATATTGGGTTATTGATTTTTTTAAGTTCTTCATATATTTTGGGATTGTTTTAATTTTGTTTGGAGATAAGGGCTCACTATGCTGCCCAGGATGGTCTCGATCTCCTGGGTACAAATGATCCTTATGCTTCAGCTTCCCAAGTAGCTGAGATACCACTCCGGGGTCCAAAAATGTAATATTAAAAGAGTAACTTCCGGGCGTGGTGGTGCACACTTGTAATCTCAGCATTCAGGAGACGGAGACCAGAGGATCACGGTTCGTAGACAGCCTTAGCTACTTAGCAAGGTCCTTCGCAACTCAGTAAGACCCTGTTTCAGAAATGAAAAGACTAAAAAATAGGGCTCAGAGGTAGAATGCCCCTGGGTTCATCCCCAGTATCACAAAAAAGGGGGTGGGGGGCTTGGCATGTAGTTCAGAGGTAAATGTCCTGGGTTAAATCCTCAGTACCAAAATAATAAAGAGCAATTGTCCAGCTGGGCATGGTGACACATGCCTGTAATCCCAGTATTTGGAAGGCTGAGACAGAAGGATCACAGGTTCAAGACTTGCCTCAGCAATTAGTGAGATTTTCAGCAACCTAGTAAGACCCTGTTTCAAAAAAATAAATAAGGGCTGGGGATGTTTGTTGCTCAGTGGTAGAATGCCTCTGGGTTCAATCTCTAGTACCATAAAAAAAAAACGCCACCAACAAAAAATCTGTCCAAACCCTCAGCATCTATTTATTTCCTTTCCTCAAATTACTCTGCCTAGTGTAAAGCACGCCTTTCTCACCTGCCCTGGCGATCCCCCGCTGCCACCTCACTCCCATGATGCCACTCAGTTATTTGCATTATTTCCAAGGTGCCAAATTAAGATTGTTAATATCCTCAAAGCCTTATCTGATCAAGGCTTTATGAACCATCTATTCTTCTCAATAAAGACATTTTAATACAATTTTATGTTATGAAAATGTGTGCAATGAGAGCTGGGAATGGGGATGTACGCTTGTAATCCCAGTGCTTGGGAGGCTGAGACAGGAGGATCACACAGGTTCAAAGCCAGTCTCCGCTACTTAGTGAGGCTCTCAGCAACTTAGTGAGACCCTGTTTCCAAATAAAGTATAAAATGGGTCTGGTAATATAGCCTGGAAAACCCCTGGATTCCACCCCCAGTACCACCAAAAAAAAAAAAAAAAAAAAAGCTGGGCATGGTGGCATACCCTTGTAATCCCAGCATTTGGGAGGCTGAGACCTGAGGATCGCAGTTTGTGGACAGCCTTAGCTACTTAGGCCCTCCACAATTTAGTGAGACCCTGTTTCAAAATAAAGAATAAAAAACAGGGCAGGGGATATAACTCGGAGGTCAAATGCCCCTGGATTCCATCTTCAGACACACACACACACACACACACACACACACACACACACACAAATGTGTACAATGAGCTGGGTGTGGTGATTCATGCCTGTAATCCCAGTACTTGGATGGCTAAAACAGGAGGATCACAGATTTGAGGCCAGCCTCAGCTACTTAGGCACTCTGTAACTTAGTGAGACCCTGTTTCAAAATAAAGTGAGACTCATCAATGTAGCGAGACCCTGTTTCTGAGGTAGAATGCCTCTGGGTTCAATCCCCGGTACCACAAAAAAAAAAAAAAGAGTGAGATTAGGGCTAGGCGTGGTGGCACATGCCTATAATCCCAACTTTGAGTCTGAGACAAGATGATCACACGTTTGAGGCCCAGCAACCTAGCAAGACCCTGTTTCAAAACAGAAAAAGAACCGGGCGTGGTGGTGCACTCTTGTAATCCCAGCATTTGGGAGGCTGAGACCAGAGGATCACGGTTCATGGACAGCCTCAGCTACATAGGCCCTCCGCAACTTAGTGAGACCCTGTTTCAAAATAAAGAATAAAAACTGGAAAGGGAGTGTACCTCAGAGGTCAAATGCCTCTGGGTTCCATCCCTAGACCCGCAAAAAAAAAGAAAAAGAAAAAGAAAAAAGAAAAAGAAAAGAAAAAGTAAAAAAATTATATAAGACTGGGGATGTACTTTATTTTGAAATGCCAGGATATATAATACACTAGAAAAAGAACTGCAGGTTTGAGAACAGCTTCAGCAACTTAATAGCACCCTGTTTCAAAACAAAATCAGGTTGGGGGTAAAGCACAAGGGTAGAATGCCCTTGGATTTAATCTCCAGAACCACACACACACACAAATTACAATGAAGTATGCCCAGTGGCACACACCTGTAATCCTAGTACTTAGAGAACACTGAAATAGGATCACAAGTTTTGCACCTCAGTAAATTTAGCGAGGCCGTTCTCAATTTAGTGAGACCCTGTTTAAAAAAATTTAAATAAGGCAGGTGTGGTGGCGCACACTTGTAATCCAGCATTCAGGAGGCTGAGACCAGAGGATTGTGGTTCGCGGGCAGCCTCAGCTACCTAGTGAGGGCCTCTGCAACTTAGTGAGACCCTGTTTCAAAAGAAAGAGTGAAAAATAGGACTGGGAAGCCAGGCGTGGTGGCGCACGCTTGTAATCCCAGCATTTGGGAGGCTGAGATCGGAGGATCGCAGTTCGCGGACAGCCTCAGCTACTTAGTGAGGCCCTTCGCAACTCAGTGAGACCTTGTTTCAAAATAAAGAATAAAAAATAGGGCTGGGGGTGTAGCTCGGAGTTCAAATGCCTCTGGGTTCCATCCCCAGACCCACAAACAAAGAACAACAAAAAAAGTACTGGGGGTGTAGCTTGGAGGTCGAATGCCCCTGGGTTCCATCCCAGACCCACAAAAAAATAATAAATAAATAAATAGAGTCAGGTTCAGGTGTGGTGGCACACGCTTGTAATCACAGCATTTGGGAGGCTGAGACCGGAGAATAGCAGTTTGCAAACAGCCTCAGTTACTTAGTGAGGCCCTTCACAACTCACTGAGACTCTGTTTCAAAAATAAGAAGACTGGGGCTAGCTCAAGATGGCGACCGAGAAAAGCGGGGCTTAAGAGCCCCGCTAACAACCAATCTCCAGTACCACAAAATCAGCGCCTTTCATAGCCAGAAAACACCATCACCAGAGAAACAAAAAAAATCACCAGGCTCCAGAGAGAAAGCGGGCTGAGAACAGAGCTCAGAGCCACAGAGGAGATACACCGGCCTCACGTCCGAGGACACGGCAGCAGCGCCATACTGCCGGCAACAGCGGTGAATTCACCAGACGGCTACAGCAAGCCAAGGTGAGCCGCTGCGGAACAGCCAGGCGGGATTTCTCGGCGCAGGGAGCATCTAAAGCTCTCAGTGGCTGAGCTCAGCACACGCTGCAGGGATTCAGAGTGGAACTCAAAACCAAGAAGAAATACGCCAGCCTCACGGCCGAGGGCGTAGCAGCGGCGCCATATTGTCACCAGCAGCAGCAGCAGTAAATTCACCGAGTCCAGTACAGCTACATCTGCGAACTCAAGAACAGTGAGTCAAATTGCGGGCCACAGAGGAGAAATCCCAGTACTGTACTCCCTGGGACTTGACCCAGTGGGGGAGTGGCAGTGGCAGAGATATCACACCATAGGAGAATGTGCAACCTGGCACCCCCCACAGTCTAAAGCAGCCTCTATCGACTCTCTGGGTCAGAGACTCTGTGATACAACCCAGTAAAGGAGTAGTGGGGTCTGAGATACTACTGACTCAAGATCCAGAACACCTTAAGTGAAGTCATAGTGACCCAAGGGAAGAACCCAGAGAAGGCACAAACTTCCGAAATGGGAAAGAGGAATAATACTGGAGCAATGAATGCCCACAACCCCACAACATCAGAACCCGATAAAACAGAAAATCAGAGATTTCTAGAAGATCAAATCAGGAAAATAACTGTAGAAATAATAGAGGTGCTTCGAAAAGAACTCAGAGAGAGCCAAAAAGAGATAAAGGATGCAATTAATGAAGTAAAGGCCTCAATTCAAAGCACAAACAACCAATTAGACCACATGGAGAACAGAATCTCGCTCTTAGAAGATGATCATTTCAGAAATGAACACATAGTTTCTAATCTAGAAAAAAATATCCAACAGCAGGAATCTGACATTGAAGAAATATGGGCTCATTTTAAGAGAGCTAACCTAAGAATAATTGGAATAGAGGAGGGAAAAGAAAGTGAAACCAAAGGGATCAACAATCTCTTCAAGGAAGTAATAGCAGAAAAATTTCCAAACATAGAGCAAGAGGTTGATACACAGGTCCAGGAAACTTATAGAACTCCCTTTAGACAGGATTGGAGAAGAGGATCCCCACGCCACATAATTGTCAAAATGACCAATGTGGAAGCCAAGCAGAGAATCTTGAAGGCAACAAAAACAAAGGGCCAAGTGACATTCAGAGGCAAACCAATTAGAATCACTCCAGACTTCCCAAACCAAGTCATGAGAGCCAGAAGGGCTTGGAGTAACATATTCCAAACTCTGAAAGAAAACAACTTCCAGCCAAAAATTTCCTACCCAGCAAAACTTTCTATTAAATTAGATGGGGAAATAAGAAGCTTCCATGACAAACAGAAACTGAAGGAATTTATGTCTTCAAAACCAGCACTAGAGAAAATACTCAAAGAGATTAACTACAAAGAAGAAATAGGTAACACACACCAGAACTAGAGAAACAAGATTTTCCATCCAACAGAAAACTAAGATTGGTTATCTGTGGAGATTCATTATTTATGTTAGTCTTTTACCTATCTCTAAATGGTATTGTTTGCCTTTATTGTTGTTAATTTTTAGGATTTCTAGTTGGAATATTAATATACCTTCAGATATAGCATTTGGAAATATTTTATCCCATTCTATTAGTAACTTTTAACTCTGTTTACATTGTCTTTGGATATACATTTTTTTTTTATTTTTTAGGGAGTTTGTATACTCTTCTGTTGCCTGTGCCATTGAAATCATATCCAAGAAATCACTGCCAATTTCAATGTTGTGAGGTTTTATGACCCAGATTTTCTCCTAAAAGTTTATAGTCTTAAGATTTATATTTAGGTCCTTTATCTATTTTGAGTTAATATTTGTATATGGGATTAGGTAAGGGTCCAATTTTATTCTTTTCCATGTAATTATTATGTTTCAACAATACTTAGTTAAAAGATTATTATTTCCACCACCAAATGTTCGTGGAAACCTTGTCAAAAATAACTTGACAATATAGGGAAGAATTTAGCTCTAGGCTTTTATTTAACTCCAATGATTTATATATCTGCCTTTAGAATAGTACTACACTGTTTCAATTATTGTAGCTTTATATGGTTTGAAATCAGAAAATATATATCTTCTAGCTTTGTTCTTTTTCAAGATCGTTTTGGGTATCTAGAGTCCATATTCTATATTAGGATAGATTTTTTTTCTGAAAAATAAATATATAAATATATGATAGTTTCACCTAAAAAATAGAAAAAAAATATTCTCTGGTAAGAAAGAAAGTAAAAAGAAACATTGAAATGTTATCTTTAAGTCATCAAAAGCTTGGTATCAGACAAATGAAACTGTTATGTGAGATTATCATTTTTAATTTTGGATAAATTGCTATAATACTAGATGTCAACCACTAAGCCAAGCATGGGAGGGAGGGATGGGTAGAAAATGGGGTGGGGATCGGGTGGGGGCTAACTGGGTGATGTGTGCATGTATGTCTACAAAAGTTTGTATCCCACTATGATGTATGAATACAGTGCACCAGTAAAAAAAATAAAATAAAATAAAGTTGACAGAAATTAAAAAAAAAAGAAGACTGAAAAATAAAGCTGGAAATATAGCTCAGAGGTTCCATCCTCAGTACTGCAAATAATAATAATAATAATAACAACAACAACAACAACAACAATAATAATAAAAGAAAAGCCGAGCATGGTAGTGCACGTTTGTAATCCCAGCATTTGGGAGGCTGAGACCAGAGGATCAAGGTTCGCAGACAGCCTCAGCTACTTAGTGAGACCCTGTTTCAAAATAAAGAATAAAAAATAGGGCAGGGGATGTAGCTTGGAGGTCAAATGCCCCTGGGTTCCATCCCCAGACCCGCAATAAATAAACAAACAAACAAACAAACAAATAATAAAATGCTGGGCATGGTGGCACACTCCTGTAATCCCCATGTTTGGGAGGCTGAGACAGGAGGATCAAAGCCAGCCTCAGTTACTTAGTGAGGCTCTCAGCAACTTAGTGAGACCCTGTTTCCAAATAAAATATAAAATAGGTCTGGGAATATAGCCCGGAGGTAGAAAGTCCCTGAGTTCCAACCCTAGTACCACCAAAAATTAATAAATAATAAAAATAGGGCAGGGGGTGTAGCTCCGAGGTTGAATGCCCCTGGGTTCCATCCCCAGACCCACAAAAATAAATAAATACATAAATAGAAAGAATAAAAAATAGGGCCGAGGGTCGGGGTATGGTGGTGCACGCTTGTAATCCCAGCATTCTGGAGGCAGAGACTGGAGGATCATGGTTCTTAGACAGCCTCAGCTTTCTAAGAACCCCTTAGTGAGGCCCCTTGCAACTCTGTAAGTCCCTGTCTCAAAAATAAAGAATAGGCCGGGTGTGGTGGCGCACACTTGTAATCCCCACGCTTGGGAGGCAGAGATAGGAGGATCGCGCAGGTTCGAAGCCAGCCGCACGCACTGGCTTAGGAGACCCTGTTTCCAAAAATAAAAATGTTAAAATAGGTCTGGGAGTGTAGCCCGGAGGTAGAAGGGCTTCCAGGAACCCCAGTACCACCAAAAAAATAAAAAATTAAAAAAATTTAAAAAAATAAAGAATAAGAACTGGGCGTGATGGTGCATACTTGTAATCCCAGTGCTTGGGAGACTGAGACAGGAGGATTGTGCAGGTTCACAGCCAGCCTCAGCAGCTTGGTAAGGCTCTCAGCAATTTAGTGAGACCCTGTTTTCAAATGAAGTATAAAATAGGGCTGGGAGTATAGTCCAGAAGTAGAAAAGCCCCTGGGTTCCACCCCCAGTACCACAAAAGAAAGAGAAAGAAAGAAAGAAAGAAAGAAAGAAAGAAAGAAAGAAAGAAAGAAAGAAAGAAAGAAAGAAGAAAGAGGGAGGGAGGGAGGGAGGGAGGGAGGGAGGGAGGGAGGGAGGGAGGGAGGGAGGGAGGGAGGAAGAGCAAGCAAGCCAGGCGGGCATGGTGGCACCCACTTGTAATCCCAGCATTCGGGAGGCTGAGACCTGAGGATCGCAGTTTGCTGACAGCCTCAACTACTTAGGCCCTCTGCAGCTTAGTGAGACCCTGTTTTAAAATAAAGAATAAAAAATAGAGCTGGGGGGTGTAGCTCAGGTGTAGAATGCCCCTGGGTTCTATTACCAGTACTGCAAAATTAAAAAAAAAAAAAAAATAGAGCTTGGGGTGTAGCTCAGAGGTAGAATGCCCCTGAGTTTCATCTCCAATACTGCAAAAAACAAACAAATAAATAAGCCGGGCGTGATGGCACATGCCAAGGGTAGAGGCATACTCCTGTAATCCGTACTTGGGAGACTGAGAATCCCAGTACTTCGGAGGCTAAGACAGGAGGATCGCAGATTTGCAGCCAGTCTCAGCAACTTAGTGAGGCCTTGTTTCAAAATTAAAAATTAAGGCCGGGCGTGGTGGTGCACACTTATAATCCCAGCATTCAGGAGGCTGAGACAGGAAGATTGTGGTTCACAGACAGCCTCAGCTACTTAGTGAGGCCCTTTGCAAATCAGTGAGACCCTGTTTCAAAATAAAGAATAAAAAAATAGGGTTGGGGGTTTAGCTTGGAGATAGAATGCCCCTGGCTTCCATCCCTAGTACTGAAAAAAAAAAAAATTAAATAGGGTTGAGAGTGTAGTTCAGAGGTAGAGTCACCTGGTCCCTGGGTTCAATTCCTAGTACCACAAAGAAAGAAAAAAAAAATGTGAGGTTTTAGGTCTTTAGAACTCTGTTTTATAGAGTCTGTGAGCAGAGACATTTGAAGGCTGCTATGCTAAGGTGTGGGAAGATATGGAAGGAGCCTGACTATCTCTTGTGTGTGTGTGTTTGTGTGTGGTTCTGGGGTGGAACCCAGAGGCTTTTCTACCTCCAGGCTATACTCCTAGACCTATTTTATACTTTATTTGGAAACAGGGTCTCACTAAGTTGCTGAGTGCCTCACTAAGTAGCTGAGGCTGGCTTCGAACCTGTGCGATCCTCCTGCCTCAGCCTCCCAAGTGCTGGGATTACAAGCGTGCGCCACCACACCCGGCTCTAATTATCTATCTTGATCAATTTACAGATGAGAGCTTTGAGGACGCAGGAGGATTAGTTGATTTCTCCCAGTTACACAGCTGGTTCAACCTGAGTGTTCTTGGCTGCTACCTTCTTTCACTAACTCACAGGCCTCTACTATGCTGTTTGAGGACTGAAGAAGAAAGACAAATTATCTTAAAACAGGTACTGAATAACAAAAACTCTTTGGGTAGTTGCTCTCCACCCTGCTGCTTCAGCCCAGTGGCTGGTCTGGGAGGTCAGCCTTTCATGGGGCAATCCTGAGGCTCCAGGTAATTGGTTGAGTTTTAAAATTCCAATAGAGCCCAGTGTGGTGGTGCACACTTGTAATCCCAGCATTTGGGAGGCTGAGACAGGAGGATCCCGGTTCCCAGACAGCCTCAGCTACTTAGCGAGGCCTCTGCAACTCAGTGAGACCCTGTTTCAAAATAAAGAATAGCCGGGCGTGGTGGAGCACGCTTGTAATCCACGCTTGGGAGGTTGAGACAGGAGGATCGCGCAGGTTCAAAGCCAGCCTCAGCTACTTAGTGAGGCTCTCAGCAATTTAGTGAGACCCTGTTTCCAAATAAAGTATAAAATAGGTCTGGAAGTATAGCCCGGAGGTAGAAAGCCTCTGGGTTCCACTCCCAGTACCACCAAAAGAAAGAGAGAAAGAAAGAAAGAAAGAAAAAGAAAGAAAGAAAGAAAGAAAGAAAGAAAAACAAATAGTGCTGGGGATTTAGCTTAGAGGTAGAATGCCCCTGGGTTCCATCCCCAGTACCGCCAAAAAAAAAAAAAAAAAAGTTCCAATGGACTCAGACTAGGTTTGTTTGGTTTTGTTTTTTTCCCTAGACCCTCCTCTACCCCCGTCACCTGAGAGTAAACCTGATCTCTAGGGCTCTGAGGGTCTAACTGGGCCACCATCATCTCACATTGGATGCCGTTCTCCATGCACACACTTGAATTTCATCTGTTGCTCATCATCATAAAAACAAACAGTACCCATCAGACACGCTGCCTGTGCGTTCATTGCACAACCACCACTCTGCACAGCAGTCCTGAGAGGAGCTGGAGATCAGCCAGGCCACTGGGGTTACAGTGTACCCAAGTGGATACCCAACTTATATGCTTCCTGTGGCCTGGAGGGAGCCCTGTGAGCAGCAGTCTAGCTGCTCAGAACCCCAGGAGAAGAGCCAGACCACATCAGTGATACACAGATTTGTTTTATTTATTATTTATTTATTTATTTATTATTATTATTATTATTTTGGTGGTGGTACTGGGGTTCCTGGAAGCCCTTCTATCTCCGGGCTACACTCCCAGACCTATTTTTACATTTTTATTTGGAAACAGGGTCTCCTAAGCCAGCGCGCGCGGCTAGCTTCGAACCTGCGCGATCCTCCTGTCTCTGCCTCCCAAGCGCGGGGATTACAAGCGTGCGCCACCACGCCCGGCAACAGATTTGTTTTAATGACTTCCAAGGTTTGGGTTTTTGTTGTTGTTGTTTGTTTTTGTGGTACTAGGTGTGGAACCCAGAAGCTTTCTACCTCTGGGCTATACTCCCAGACCTATTTTATATTTTATTAGAAACAGGGTCTCACTAAGTTGCTGAGAGCCTCACTAAGTAGCTGAGGCTGGCTTCGAACCTGTGCGATCCTCCTGTCTCAGCCTCCCAAGCGCAGGGATTACAAGGGTGCACCACCACGCCCGGCTCAAGGTTTGGTTATTTTTAACTTCATGATCTCTGATTTCCCCATGGAACAAAAACGTGGTGGAGTTGGGGAGAAGGTATAGGGACTTAGGCTGAGCAAATCAAGGCTGAGCAGGGTATGTGGCACTTGCCTATAATCCTAGTACTTGGAAAGCTGAGCTAGGAGAATCACAGGTCTGAGCCCAACCTCAGCAACTTAGTGAAGACTCTCAGCAACTTAACCAGACGCTGCTTCAAAATGAAAAATAAAAATGGCCTGAGGTCGTAGCTTGAAGCAAGAATGCCCTGAATTCAACCCCTAGCGTGAATAAATAAATAAAATAAAAATATAAACAGATTTAGGCAGGCCGATCAAGCAGGCTGTGTACAAGGACAGCCCTGAACAGTACGCCTGGTCCTGAGACATGAACTAGAACGGAGATGGAGCTGAGGACACAGGACTAAGGGGAAAGGACACAGGCTGCTGTCAGGACACAGTCCTGCACACCCAAGGCCAGGACCCTGCTGAGTCGCCAGCCCTCCACCCTGGCCCCTTACTGTCCCCTGCCCCCTCCCCCGCCCGCCAGCTGCCAGCAGGGCTCTGCCCTGTGTCTTCCACACCTGTCACTGCCTGTCCTTGCCCCGGGGAAGGGGGGCCCATCAGCCCCTCCTCAGCTGCCCAGCAGAGCAGGCAGTTAGTGGGGAGGGGAGGGAACATGGAACGGGGGCCAGTGGTGGGGGCAGGGCCGGGGGCCCGAGTCCGGGTCCTGCTGGGCTGCCTGGCCAAGGTGCTGCTCTGGGTGGCCTCCGCCTTGCTGTACTTTGGAAGTGAACAGGCCGCCCGCCTCCTGGGCAGCCCCTGCTTACGGCGCCTCTACCATGCTTGGTTGGCCGCAGTGGTCATCTTTGGGCCCCTTTTGCAGTTCCACGTCAACTCTCGGACTATCTTCGCCAGCCACGGCAACTTCTTCAACATGTGAGTCTGCTCAGGGCCGTGGGAGCCCGCTCCCTGTGCTCTGGGATCCCCCCTTCTGTTCTCCAAGCTTCTTCTTCCTGTCAGTCCGAACACTAAAAATAGGCTAGGAGGTCAAAGAGAAGGTCAGGGGGAGGGGGAGGGGAGGAGAGCCAGGGGAAGTCAGGAGTAGGGCTGTAGAGGTGTGGACCCTAGGATGCCCCACAGTCCCCAGAGGAGATGGCAGGAGTGGGGTGGGGGAGCAGGAGTAAAGACCGTGGAGAAGAGACCAGCGATGATGTGTAGGATTGGGGACGGAGCCGCCAGAAGCCATGAGAGGGCAAGCAAGAAGCCCCAATAGCCTTCCCTCTTCTCTGCCCACAGCAAGTTCGTGAACTCGGCGTGGGGCTGGACATGCACCTTCCTGGGGGGCTTTGTGTTGCTGGTGGTGTTCCTGGCTACGCGGCGCGTGGCGGTGACGGCCAGGCACCTGAGCAGACTGGTGGTGGGGGCCGCGGTGTGGCGGGGGGCCGGGCGGGCCTTCCTGCTCATCGAGGACCTGACGGGTTCCTGCTTCGAGCCTCTGCCCCAGGGCCTGCTGCTCCATGAGCTGCCCGACCGCCGCAGCTGCCTGGCGGCCGGCCACCAGTGGCGAGGCTACACCGTCTCCTCCCACACCTTCCTGCTCACCTTCTGCTGCCTGCTCATGGCCGAGGAGGCCGCAGTGTTCGCCAAGTACCTGGCCCACGGGCTGCCAGCTGGCGCCCCCCTGCGCCTCGTCTTCCTGCTCAACGTGCTGCTGCTGGGCCTCTGGAACTTCTTGCTGCTCTGCACGGTCATCTACTTCCACCAGTACACTCACAAGGTGGTGGGCGCCGCCGTAGGCACCTTTGCCTGGTACCTCACCTATGGCAGCTGGTATCATCAGCCCTGGTCACCAGGGAGTCCAGGCCATGGGCTTTTCCCACGGCCCCGCTCCAGCCGCAAGCATAACTGAAGGAAATAAAGCACGTCAGGCGTGCCTCTAGCTCTGCTCAGTCCTTGGGGTCCTGGCAAGGGTGGGAAGGGTAAGCAAGGGGGTCGTTGTCACTGGGGCTCCTCAGCCACTCCTCGCTGCCACCAGCCTCGCAAGTTCTTCCTTGTACATGACCTCCATCCTCCTGCTGTCCTTTCAGTTCCCCATCTTCAGACTTCCACCTATCTGGGGCTCTGATGCTAAGGAATGGGGCTGCTAAAGCGGATAACAGTGCCTTAGGTGTGGGCGTCCTCCTGCCTGAGCAGGGCTCCTCGCCAGTCACTGCGTTTGTTTTCTGCCGTCACCATTGACTCTCCCCTCCACCTTCCTCAAGGGCCTCCACACAGGATCCTTCCTGCCTCTGTCTCCTCATCAGGGCATCTGTGTGTGCTCATGTAACAAATGTTTATTGAGCCAAGCATAGTTCCATGTTGTGTGAATAAGACGAACAAGGTTTCTGCTATTTGGGGGCTTATGAGCTAAGTGGAGGAGGCAGGTGATTAATACATAAATAATAAGAGCAAACACTTGGACCAGGCACTCTAAGTGTCTGTAAGTTCTTTGTACACGTTAATGCATTTAGTCCTCCCAACAACAGCACTATGAGCTAGGCTTAGTAGTAGGATGGTTTATTTGTTTATTTAATTTTTTTTTTTTTTTTTTTTTTTTTTTTTTTTTGGTGGTACTGGGGGTGGAACCCAGAGGCTTTCTACCTCCGGACTATACTTCCAGATCTTTTTTATATTTTATTTGGAAACAGGGTCTCACTAAGTTGCTGAGAGCCTCACTAAGTAACTGAGGCTGGCTTTGAACCCGTGCGATCCTCCTGTCTCAGCCTCCCAAGCGCGGGGATTACAAGCGTGCGCCACCACGCCCGGCAGGCTTGGTAGTATTCTAAAGTATTCTAAGTAGTATTCAGTTGCCAAAACTGAGGCACAGAGGTTAAGAAACTTGTTCATGCTGGGCATGGGGGGTGCGTGATTGTAATACCAGTACTTGGGAGGCTGAGACAGAAGGATTGCAGCTTCTCAGCCAGCCTCAGGTACTTACTGAGGCCCTACACAAGTTAAAAAAAAAAAAAAAAAAAAAAAGAAGAAGAAGGCTCTCAGCAATTTAGTGAGACCCTGTTTCCAAAATAAAATATAAAATAGGTCTGGGAGTATAGCCTGGAGGTAGGAAGCCTCTGGCTTCTACTCCCAGTACCACCAAAAAGAATTAAAAAATAGGGCTGGGGTAGGCATAGCTCAGAGATTGAATGCCCCCTGGGTTCAATCCCCAGTTCCAACAAAAAAGGAAGGAAGGAAGGAAGGAAGGAAGGAAGGAAGGAAGGAAGGAAACTTGTTCACAGTTAACAAATAGAGGAGTCAAGATTATAAACCATAGCCGGGTGTGGTGGCGCACGCTTGTAATCCCAGCATTTGGGAGGCTAAGACAGGAGGATCATGGTTCACGGCCAGCTTCAGCTACTTAGTGAGGCCCTCTGCAATTCAGTGAGACCCGGTTTCAAAATAAATAATAAAAAACAGGGCAAGGGGTGTAGCTTGGAGGTCTAATGCCTCTGGGTTCCATCCCCAGACCCACCCAAAAAAAAAAAAAAAAGATTATAAACCAAAGATTAGTAAACAGCCCTCCTGTGGCCAGTTTTTGTATGACCTCCGAGTTATGAATAGCATTTATTTATTACACGGGATTTAACTCAGGGGCACTCTGTCACTGAGCTTCTTCCCCAACCCTTTTATTTTGAGACAGGGTCTAATTATGTTGCCCAGACTGGCCTTGAACTGAGATTAGAGGCATGTGCCAATGCACTAGCTGGTTTTTACATATTTTAGATGGTTTGAGGAGCTGGGCATGGTGGCACATGCTTGTAATCCTGGTACTTAGGAGGCTGAGATAAGAGGAATGAAAGTTCATGGCCAGCCTCAGCAACTTAGTGAGGCCCTCCACAACTTACTGAGAACTTATTTCAAAATAAAAGAATAAAATAAGCCAGGCATGGTGGCACAAGCCTGTAATCCCTGTACTTGGGAGGCTAAAACAGGAGAACCACTGGCTTAAGGACAGCCTTAGCAAGTAGTAAGACTCTCATCTACCTAGCAAGACCCTGTTTCCAAATAAGAAATGAGATCAGGCTGGAGGTGTAGCTCAAAGGTAGAATGCCTCTGGGTTTAATCCCCAGCACCACAATAAATAAATAAATAAATAAATAAATAAATTAATAACATAAATAGGCAGGCGTGGTACTCACGCTTGTAATCCTAGTGCTTGGGAGGCTGAGACAGGAGAATCAAATGTTTGCAGCCAGCCTCAGCTACTTAGTGAGGTTCTCTGCAACTTAGTGAGACCTTATTTCAAAATAATAAATAAAAATAGGGCTGGAAGAAGGCGTGGTGGCACATGCTTGTAATCCCAGCACTTGGGAGGCAGGAAGATCTTGCAGGTCCGAAGCCAGCCTTAGCTACTTGGTGAGGCTCTCAGACACTTAGTGAGACCCTGTTTCCAAATAAAGTATAAAATTGGTCTGGGAGTATAGCCCAGAGGTAGAAAAGCCCCTGGGTTCCACCCCCAGTACCACAAAAAAAGAAAAGAAAAGAAAGAAAATAGGGCTGGAGCTGGATGTGGTGGTGTGCACTTGTGATCCCAGTGTTTGGAAGGCTGAGACAGGAGGATCATGGTTCACAGACAGCCTCAGCTGAGGCCCTTTGCAATTTAGTGAGATCCTGTTTCAAAATAAAGAATAGTCGGGCATGGTGGCACAATCACCCAGCAATCAGGAAGCTGAAACAGGAGGATCGTGGTTTGCAGACAGCCTCAGATACTTAGTGAGGCCCTCCACAAGTTAGTGAGACCCTCTGCAACATAGTGAGACCCTGTTTCAAAAATAAAGAATAAAACATAGGGCTGGGGGTGAGGCTCAGAGGTAGAATGACCCTGTGTTCTATCCCCTGTACCAAAAGAAAGAAAAAGAAAGAAAGGAAGGAAGAAAGGAAAGGGCTGGGAGCCGGCCCACTCTTATAATCTCAGCATTCGGGAGGCTGAAACCAGAGGATACCTTTGGAGGACAGCCTCAGTTACTTAGTGAGGCCCTCTGCAACTTAATAAGACCCTGTTTCAAAATAAAGAATAAAAAATAGGGAAGGGGTGTAGCTTGGAGGTAGAATGCCCCTGGGTTTCATCCCCAGACCCACAAAAAAAAAAAAAAAAAAAAAAAAAAAAAGAGGGCTGAGGTGTAGCTCAGAGGTAGAATGCCCCTGGGTTCCATCCCCAGTACCGCAAATTAAATAAGTAAATAAATAAATATAAAAATAACGGGCTAATATCAAAGAGAGAAATGCTATGAAGGAATAAACAGACTATTATAATGGAGACTTGGAGGGAGGTACTTTATAAAGGATGATGGAAGATGTTCTCTCTGAAGAGATGACATCTGAGCTGAGAGCTGAATGCTGACACCCAGGAGAAGGGTGTTTCAGGCAAAGGGTTTCTCAAGGACAAAGTCCCGGGAGCAGGCATGAATCCCAAGCCCCTGAGACACAAATGGAAAGCCCAAGGATTTGCAGGCACAGTGAATGAGAGGGAAAGCCGCAGGACATGCCAGGTGCCGGGCAGGGCTCGAAGGAAGGGCCTTTGAATTTTACCTAAGGGAGGCGAGAGCCCGCTGCCTCGGGGGAGCAGGCGGCAGAGGACCGGGTCGGCGGGGGCTGAGCAAGGCTTGGAGGGGGTGGTGCTGGCTTTGGGGGTCGCAGAGCCAGGCGACCGCTCTGACAAGGCTAGGGAAGAGAGGCCGGGTCTCGGTCTATCTCAGAAAAGACGGAAGAGCCCCAGGTACGCCCGTCACGGCCGGGGCGGGCCGGCAGGCGGGGCCGGGGCGGCGCGGGGCTGCAGGGGGGCCGGCGCCCCGCCCCGCCGGCCCCCGCCCCCTGCCCGGGGAGGCCGCGGCCGCACCGCTTTCGCTTTCCCTTCCCCAGCCCACTCCCGCTCCTCGCGGGCCCAGGCCCCTCGCCCCGCCATGGCCACGCTCAGCGTCCAGCCCGACGCCCAAGCCAAGGTGAGCGCGGCGGGTTCCCCGGGGCCCGCCACGGGGGCGTGGCTCGAGGGGCTGGGGGCTCCGCGGACCCGCCCCGGGCCCCCGGCCCGAGTGGGGGTCTGGCCGCCGAGCCTCGGCGTCCCGTGCACCTGCGCCCCCGGGCGGGGCGAGGCGAGGCGAAGCGGGGCGAGGCGAGGCGAGGGGCCGGGCTGCAGCCGCGGGAGGTGAAGCGGAGAGCCGGCGTGCCGGGGAGTCCGCTGGCCCGAGCCCCGGCCACACAGACCGGTGCCGGAGCTGCCCTCGCCAGCCACTCGGGCCTTTCCCTAGGAAGGGCCCCAGAGGCCACTCCACGGGACACTCGTCCCCGCCCACTCGCAGAGGCCTCAGTTAACACCCCTCTCCCAGCCCAGAGACCCCAGAGATGTTCTCTTATGAACCACTCATGAACACCCCCAGATCAGTCCCACGGGGATCCATCCCACCCTCCCCAGATCCAGGTCTGCACATTCACTCCTTCACCACGGGAGTACACCCTTACAGGGACCCATCTCGCCTTCCTTCAGGTGTGGCCCTAGAGAGATCCACTCCACCCTTCCCTGGGTCAGGCCCTACAGAGCCCTAAGGGAACCGTCCCCAAAGGCACAGGGCCTCAAAGCCATGTTTCTGAAGGGTTGCCTGTGCCCCACAGGTGGATGTGTTTCGTAAAGACCTGTGTACCAAGGTAAGACTTGCCCCATCCGCACCCCCACCCCTACCCGACTCCTACCTGTTCAGCCCTCCCTTGCTGGGCAGCGTCAGCCCTGCCTCACTGCCCTGGGGGGGGGGGGGCATCCGATTCTGACCCCCATCCTCTTCCACCTTCACTTTACACACAGGCAGAGAACCTGCTCGGGAGCTATTTTCCCAAGAAGATTTCTGAGTTGGATGCATTTTTAAAGGTAAAGGGTAGGGAGCTAGAGTCCGGGGAGCCACGAGGCCAGATGAGAGGGGCACCCCTCATCCCCAGCCCTTTTCCCACCCTACACCAGGAGCCAGCTCTCAACGAAGCCGACTTGAGCAATCTGAAGGCCCCACTGGACATCCCAGTGCCTGATCCAGCCAAGGACAAAGAGAAGGAGGAGAGGAAGAAACAGCAAGAGGCAAGCCAGGCGACCTGGGAGGAGGGAGTGCTCGGGGAGATCAGCCTCAGTCCTGTCCCCATGAGCTCTTCTCTCCTTGCAGAAGGAAGACAAGGATGAAAAGAAAAAAGGGGAAGATGAAGACAAAGGTACTTGAAACTCAAGGTAGAAGCCGCAGGAGCTCCTTCCTAAGGATTCCTTTTCACTCATAACTGACCCATTTCCCACTCTCTAGGTCCTCCCTGCGGCCCAGTGAACTGCAATGAGAAGATCGTGGTCCTCCTGCAGCGCCTGAAGCCCGAGATCAAGGATGTCATTGAGCAGCTCAACCTGGCGAGTCCTATTTCCTCCAGGCTTCCTGTCTTACCCTTTGTCCTCTTGTCCCTGCCAGTTAGGGCAAGGGACCTTCCAGGTCTTAGCAGGAGTCCAGGCCCTGGGGCTCAAGATGGACTTGGCATCCCTCTATCTAACATGGGCAGGGGAACCAGGGAAGATAGGAATCTGGGAGTTGGTTGGGGGCTGATTGGCTTTGATGCCATTCTTTCCCAGGTTACTACCTGGTTGCAGCTACAGATACCTCGGATCGAGGATGGGAATAATTTTGGAGTGGCTGTCCAGGTAATGGCATTGACCCCCACTCTGCTAACCTCCAGTGTAGCCTATGCTCCCTTCCACCGTCCCCCGACACCCTGCTTTCTGTCCCCAGGAGAAAGTGTTTGAGCTGATGACCAGCCTACACACCAAGCTGGAAGGCTTCCACACTCAAATCTCTAAGTGAGTGACCGATCACCTGCACCCCACACACACACTCTGCCTTTGTTTTGGGATGGAGAACTGGGCACCCCGCTTCTGCTCCAGTCCATAACACTGCTTCTCCTTCTCACAGGTATTTCTCTGAGCGCGGTGATGCAGTAGCCAAAGCAGCCAAGCAGCCCCATGTGGTAGGTGATGCCCAGGTCAGGGTCCCTGGGGGAAGGACACATTTTGAGTCAGGCCTGACCCAGAGTTTCCACAGGGTGATTATCGGCAGCTGGTGCATGAGCTGGATGAGGCAGAGTACCGGGACATCCGGCTGATGGTCATGGAGATCCGCAATGCTTATGTGAGAAGAGGGCTGGGCAGGGGCGGGCAGAGGCATCTTTCCCAGGCCACCCACTCCCTGGCCCTGCAGGCTGTGGGTGAAGGATGACAAAGCTCGGCCTCTCCACAAGGCTAGAATTGGGGCACAGGATCACTGGGGCCTGTGGCTGACCTCCGCTCCTCCCCGGCCCTATAGGCTGTGTTATATGACATCATCCTGAAGAACTTTGAGAAGCTCAAGAAGCCCCGTGGAGAGACAAAGGGGATGATCTACTGAGAGCCTCTCTCGATCTGTGACGAATATAGCGGACCTTCCTGCTTTGGACCAGGGACTCCAGACTTCGCCCTACCTTCTTACTGTTGAGGTTTCTCCCTCACTTTGCCTCCCAGGCACAATAAATATAGTTCATACCGTTGTCCACTAGCCCAAGTCTCTTTATTGGCTCCTGACCCCCCTGGCCTTAGCTCAGGCATTTCCATTGGTGGGACCAACCCACTGGGCGATCTGGGTGTTGAGCTGCTGGTTGGTCCAATCCTGCCGGATGTCATCAAGGTGGCAGTCAAAATCCACAAGGTGCTGGTGGGCCCGGCCCTCCAGGAGTGCTCCCACCATCCGCCGCGATTCTTCCCAGTCTCTCCACATCACTCTGAAACGGAAAGCTCCATGGAAGTCAGTGGGCAGTGGGGCTAGACAGAGACTTTACAGTCGGGTCTGGAGAAGGAGCCCTGGTGCAGGAGCTAGGGCAGAGAAGGCCCAGGAGCCTTGGGCTGCTGAGCAGAGGTAGAGGGAGTGGGACACTCACAAGTTCTTGTCCTTTGGGACCCAGCGGAGACCTTGGTTCTCCAGGACGATGACTGGAGGCACACGAGGCTGAGGCACCAATTTCTGATTATCCAACTGGGTGGGCAAAGAATGGCAGGTGGGAGTCTTAGGGACCCCTCTCCCTACTTTCTGTCCACCTCCTCACCTTGAAGCCCAAGCCTTACCATAATAAGTACTGCGTCGGGGAAGAATTCTGCAATTCGCCCAGCAATTTTCAAGGCCAGGGGCCCAGGGCTGTGTAGAGGGAAGATCAGAGGAGTGAGGAGCCTACTGTGGGCAGACCCCATCCATCCGAGCTGGGCCTCCCAGGTCTCATAGCTGTGGGCACAGTTGTGGCCTTTCTCTGTAGCTGGCCTGGGGGAGTTGGGCCTGCTTCATGCTTGGTGCACGATTGATGATGCTTGAGTGCTGTGGGAAACAGGTGCTCAGACACTGCTGGTGAGACTGGAAATCAAAAGTGGTCTTTTTGAAGGGTAATCTGGCATAACTATCCAAACTGAAACTATACTATATTTATGCTAACAAAAATTTCCATTTCTAAAGAATTGTTTTGTGTGTGGTACTGGTAGTAGAACCCGGGGGCTTTTCTACCTCTGGGCTATACTCCCAGACCTATTTTATACTTTATTTGGAAACAGGGTTTCACCAACTTGCTGAGGCTGGCTACAAGCCTGTGGGATCCTCAGGGCGTAGTAGCACATGCTTGTAATCCCAGCGCTTGGGAGGCTGAGACAGGAGAATTGCAGGTTCTAGGACAGCCTCAGCTAGTAGTAAAATTCTCATCTACCTTGCGAGACACTATTTCCAAATAAATAAAATACAGCTGGGGGTTTAGCTTGAAAATAAAAGCCTCTGAGTTAATTCCCCAGTACCACAAAAATTAAAAAAAAATTTACTCAGCTGGGCGTGGTGTTGCACACCTGTAATCCCAGTATTTGGGAAGCTGAATCCCAAAGCCAGCCTCAGCAATTTAGCAGACCCTATTTCCATATAAAGAATAAAAGAGGGTGGAGACAGAAGGATAACAGGTTCAAGGCCAGCCTCAGCAATTTAGCAAAACCCTCAGCAACTTAGCAAGACCCTGTTTCAAAACAAAAATTAAGCCTGGTGTGATGGCACATGCTTGTAATCCCAGTACTTGGGAGGCTGAGACAAGAGGATCACAGGCTTGAGGACAGCCTCAGCAAGTAGTGAGACTCTCATCAAACTAGTGAGACCCTGTTTCAAAATAAAAATAAAATAGGCTTTGGGATACAGCTAAGAGGTAGAACGTCCCTGGGTTCAAACACCGGTGCCAAAAAAAGAAAAAAAAATTAAAAAGGCTGTGATGTAGCTCAAAGGTTGAACGTCTTGGGTTCAAGTTCCAGTGCCGCAAAAAAGGGTTAACTCTAATAATAGAACAGTCTCCATAATAAAAAACTGGAGACGGTGGGCATGATGGGCACGACTGTAATTCCACTACTTGGGAGGCAGAGACAGGAGGATCGCAGGTTTGTGGCCGGCCTCAGCTACTTAATGAGGCCCTGTTTCAAAATAAAAAAATAGGACAGGGGTATAGCTCAGGGGTAGAATGCCCCTGAGTTCCATTCCCAGTACCAGAAAAAAGATTGGTGACAACTTCATTGTTTTCAATGTTCTGTGTGTGTGTGTGTGTGTGTGTGTGTGTGTGTGTGTTACTGGGGGTGGAACCTCCAGGCTATACTCCCAGACGTTTGTTTTTTTTTGGTGGTGCTGGGGTTCCTGGAAGCCCTTCTACCTCCGGGCTACACTCCCAGACCTATTTTTACACTTTTTATTTGGAAACAGGGTCTCCTAAGCCAACACGCGTGGCTGGCTTCGAACCTGTGCGATCCTCCTGTCTCTGCTTCCCAAGCGCGGGGATTACAAGCGTGCGCCACCACGCCCGGCCTCTCCCAGACGTTTTTTATACTTTATTTGGAAGCAGGGTCTCACTAAGTTGCTGAGAGCCTCACTAAGTAGCTGAGGCTGGCTTCGAACCCGTGCGATCCTCCTGTCTCAGCCTCCCAAGCGCAGGGGATTACAAGCGTGCGCCACCACGCCCGGCTGTTTTCAATGTTTAATGAAATGCATATGTAAAGCTGTATGGTATGAATATATACTATACAATACTATAATGTAAGGTAGATCTTTGTATGGAGACAGTAAGATGTCAAATATTTATTGGGGGAAAAACAAATTCCAAAGCATTATTTCTAACTTGATCTATACACGTCTGGTTGAAGTTCCTCTGTGTTCTTGCAGCACCTCAGTTAAAACAAGACCAGCCCGTTCCTGTTGAAACAGTTGTCCTTCCCATCCCCACCGCAGCTCCTCCAGGGCAGGGCACTGCCCTGTCATCTTTATATCTCCTCACTCCACAACCAGCACAGTGCCTGGCAGACAGATACTGCTCCTAATTGTTTAGTGAAGAAAAGATGGAAGGGATGACCTTGGTTCATTTGTACCCCTCCCCGAGCCCACCGTAACGGTTTGCCTTCTGCCTCTGGCTACCCCACTCACCTCTGGTCGTCCAGGGCTGCATTGGCATGGTAGTACCCAGCCACCACCAGGCCCGCCTGTGCGCCCCACACATCCACCTGCCGTGGGAAAGGGCCGTCAGTAACTACCCGGTGCCGCTGGCTCTGTGGGTACCTGTGCTAAGGGTATTAGGGGCTTCTCGGTGGGGGAGGGCGTGTGTCCAGCGGCGGCACCTGGTTGAGGGCGACCTCCAGCATGACGGACAAGGCCAGGTGGCTGTGGAAGAGGGGCACACAGTCGGCGAGGCAGAGGCATTCCCCTGGCCGCGGCGCTGGCGCCAGCAATAGCCCGTTGACCGCAGCGTGCGGGTAACGCGCGGCGTGCAGGCACATCTTCACGTAGGCCCGGGCCGAGATCTCCACCTCTCCCATGGCGCCGAGCGGGGCTGCCGGGGCGCAGAGAGCCGGGTTGGTGCGAGTTCCCCGCCCGGCGCAAGCGAGCTTGGCTTTCCCGGCGCCCCCAGCTCAGGTTGGACGGTGACGCGGACAGGGAGGAAGGCAGCCCCCGGCTCCCGGAGACCTCAGCCCCGAGCCCGCCCCCGGCGCGGCCCAGAGTCTCCCGACCGCCTCCCCGGACTCCGAGCCCCGCCTCCCCGGACTCCGAGCCCCGCCTCCCCGGACTCCGAGCCCCGCCTCCCCGGACTCCGAGCCCCGCCTCCCCGGCGGCCGCGAGCCCCGCCCCACCCGCCCCGCCCCGGGCCTGCCCAGGCCGGGCTCCCGGAGTCCCGCCCACGCGCTGCTCTGATAGGTCTGGAGGTTCTCTTTTTGTCTAATCAGCGGCCGCGTTCAAGTCTTGCCCCGCCCTAGTTTCAATCAAACTGGAAGAACAGGAATGAAAGAAAATCACGTGGTTTACAGCAAACTACAGTACTGAGGCTCTGGGTCACAGATTGGCTTCGCGGGTTACCTGTTATGCCCGCCCTTATTCCCCACCCCTACAGAGCCAGTGGGTGGAGGGCCCACCTGCTGTCCGTAGACTATGGGGAGCGCTGGGTCTTTGTAGATGGGGCCCGAGCCCACCGCCTTGCTCTGTTGCAGAATGAGTGGCTCTACTTACACTCTAGACCAGTTTTAACTAATGAGCTGTGTTACTGTTGTACTCTAGCCAGTGAGAAACTGTCCAGAGCCAATTATGCCCACAGAGCCACACTTGATTACAGGTTCGAACCTGGACCCAAGCACCTCTGGCTCAGCAGAAATGGCATGGGCCCCGTCTCCAGTTAGCAACATCATTATATAGCTTAATGATACAAGGTCACTTTGTTTTACCACCCTTAGTTATTCGCCACTTTATACCTAAAAGCAACCATAACATGGGAATGGGGTCCTGCATCCGTGGTATGTTTTTCCAGATGATGAGGATTGAAATAGGGTGTGTGTGTGTGTGTCTGTGTGTGTGTGTCTGTGTGTGAGTGGGCTGCTGCTATCATCTCATCTCTCCCAAGGACAGCAGGGGCTTCTCGCCTGAGCTGTTATTTGTTACTTAAATAGAGGAGATGAGGGGAAGCAGGCTTGGGTGCTGTGTTTTAGACTAAGCTACAATATCCCAGACATTTTGGAATTTATAACTTCTATGTTTAACTTGTCTGACACTGCATAGATGTTTAGGGGTTTGCAGGGGCTCACAGAAGAGGGTCTCTTGTCTATGGAATGTTTGTTTAGACACAAGGCTCTGGGCTGGCACTTCCTTACTCCCATCCAGTGCTGTTCTTTTAAACTGTTGAGGAAGACAGGCTTTAGGATAGAGTCAGCATTATTCAGGACTGGGCTAAATTCTATTGACGTACAATCTCTAAAGGTAGGCTAGTTCATTGGTCCCATCTTAACACATCTATATTATTAATTCAGACTAAAACCTAAGCCTTGATTAAAGGCATATCATAACATTTCTTCACTTTAGATTAACGTATACGACAATTTTAGGATAACAAGGGTCTGGGTCAGGCGATTCCTTATCTGAGGTATGCAGCCCTGGCACAGGAGACTGATTGTTCTTTAGTGGCCACAAACTATTTTGCAACCTGTGCCTGGGTTTAAATCTCAAGGGGAGCACATGAATTTAAGACTGGAATAAAACTTATAGAATCAAACTTATTACAATGTAGTTTCTAAAAACTGCACGAAATTATTAATTTTCCTAATGATTATATTTCATAGTAGTAAAGCTTAAACTAAGTCTTAATATCTAACTTAAAACAAAGCACTTAGAGCAAGGCACAACATTACCTTCCCAACTACAGGTTTCTGGTCCTTGGTTTCCGTGTGTGTGTGTGTGTGTGTGTAGAGTAGTACTGAACACTGGTGCGTGTGTGTGTGTGTGTGTGTGTGTGTAGAGTAGTACTGAACACTGGTGTGTGTGTGTGTGTAGAGTAGTACTGAACACGTGTGTGTGTGTGTGTGTGTGTAGAGTAGTACTGAACACTGGTGTGTGTGTGTGTGTGTGTGTGTGTAGAGTAGTACTGAACACTGGTGTGTGTGTGTGTGTGTGTGTGTGTGTGTGTGTGTGTAGAGTAGTACTGAACACTGGTGGGTGGGTGTGGGTGTGGGTGTGTAGGGTACTGGAGAATAAACCCAGGGGCCTTCTACCTCTGGGCTATACCCCCAGCCTTTTTTATTTTCAAACAGTGCTTCACTAGGTTGCTAAGAAGCTCGCAAATCCTCGAACCTGCAATCTTCGTGTCTCAGCCTCAGCCTCTTAAAAACTGGGATTGCAGGGGTGCGCCAGTAGGCCTGGCTTAGATTTCTGTAATGTATTATCTGCTGCCCATGGTCCTTTAAGGATGAAAGAGATGTGCATGGGTACAGACTACCAAACTGTTAAGTATTATGGAGCACATTCTTACCCCATATTTTAAAATGGGACAAGGCCCTGGATTAAAAAACAATCCTAGCCAGGTTTAGTGGCATGCACATGTTATCCCAGTACTTGGGAAGCGGAGACAGGAGAATACCAAATTCAAGGTCAGCCTTGGATATTTAGCAACTGTTTTAAACTAAACACTAAAATAGAACTGGGGGTGTAGCTCACAGGTGAAGCCTGAGTTCAATCCCCAGTACCACAGAGAGACAGGGAGAGAGAGAGCTGCTCGCGAGTGAGCCAGGTGTGATTACACACCTGTAATCCCAGTACTTGGGAGGCTGGGACAGATGGACTGCAGGTTGGAGGTTCACTTCAGTAATTTACTAAGAACCTCTGCAACTTGGCAAAACTTTGTTTACTTATTTATTTTGGTGGTACTAGGGACTAAACCCAGGGGCATTCTTCCTCCAAACCACACCCCAGCCATATTTTTTATTTTATTTTTTGGGGGTACTGGGGATGGAACTCAGGCACATTCTACCTCTGAGCTACAACCCCAGGCCTATTTTTTATTCTTTCTGTGTGTGTGTGTGTGTGTGTGTGTGTGTGTGTGTGTGTGTGTGTGATACTGGAGGTAGAACTCAGGGATACTGTACCTTTGAACTATACCCCCAGCCCCTTTTTTTTAGTCTTTTTTATTTTTTTAAACAGGGTCTCACTGAGTTGTGAAGGGCCTTGCTAAGTAGCTGAGGCTGTCCGTGAACTACGATCCTTCTGTCTCAGCCTCCAAAATGCTGGGATTCCAAGCAAGTGCCACTGCACCCGGCTGCTATATTTTATTTTGAAACAAGGTGTCACTAGGTTGATGAGTCTCAGTCTACTTACTGAGGCTGTCCTTGAACCTACAATGCTCCTGTCTCAACCTCCCAAGTACTGGGATGACGGATGTGATGTACCCAACTAAGACTCTTGTTTCAAAAATTTAAAAAAGAGGGCAGCTGGGGATGTTGCTGTGGAGAGAGAATGCCCCTGGGCTCAATCCCCAGTACCACAGAAAGAGGGAGTAAAAAAGAACAATCCAATGGAGCTCTAGCAAATACCATTGTGGAGGAATCCTTATCTTTATCGCTTCTCTGAGCTGAATTCTAGAAAGCAGATATAAAAACTCCAATTGGCTGAATGAAGGGGCAAAAGAAAAACAACAGACTCAGAAGTGAGGTTTAAGGCCGGGCGTGGTGGCGCATGCTTGTAATCCCAGCATTCGGGAGGCTGAGACTAGATCGCGGTTCACGGACAGTTTCAGCTACTTAGTGAGGCCCTCCGCAACTCAGTGAGACCCTGTCTCAAAAATAAAGAATAAAAAATAGAAAAATAGGGGGTAGAGCTTGGAGGTCGAATGCCCTTGGGCTCCATCTCCAGACCCGCAAAAAGAAAAAAAAAAAAGAAGTGAGGTGTAGTGGCATATACCAGTGATCTCAGTACTTAGGAACCTGAGACGAGATCACAGGTTTGAGACCAGCATAGTAATTTAGCAAGACCCTTATTGAGACCTGGCTAATAAAGTGGGTTAAGGGTGTGGCTCAGACGTAGAACACTCCTAGGTTAAGTCCTAGTACCAAAAAAAAAAAAAAAAAAAAAGCTTATAAATCACCCTTCCCATAAGGTTCTGTGGGAAAGTTCCTTTTCCTGTCTGAAGGGCTTTCCCCCTGCCTTCCCTTAAGAAGAAGTCGATGAAGATTATTCCTTATTTCATTTCTTTTTTTTTTTTTTTTTTTTTGCGGGTCTGGGGATGGAACCCAGGGGCATTTGACCTCCGAGCTACAGCCCCTGCCCTATTTTTTATTCTTTATTTTGAAACCGGGTCTCACTGAGTTGCAGAGGCCTCACTAAGTAGCTGAGGCTGTCCGCGAACCACGATCCTCCAGATCCAGCCTCCCGAATGCTGGGATTACAAGCGTGCGCCACCACGCCCGGCTCTTATTTCATTTCTGAATCTCAGAAACAGAGCTTTCTCCTGTCTATCCAAAGCCTGATTATTCCTTATAAGGTAATGTCACCATTACCATGAAGAACTCATAAAACCACCGGATTATAATAACCTTGCGACATTTCCAAATGTAGGTTATCTGCATGGCTGACACAGCATGTAACAATTTCCACCCTGTTCTTTTCTTAGGAACAGGATGGCCATCTAATCAGTCTATCTTTCTGGAACCTTTTCCCATTCCCACCACCATTCACCTTTAGCCCTCAATAATGCGCTTTGAATCAATGGCACACACCAGAGGTAATCCACCCAAAGTATAGGTTATTTATTTTCCTTCTAGTCTTGGGCTCAGTACATAGATGGCTTCTCTTCACCCTTTGGGTTTACAATTTTCTCCAGGTTGCTGCTGATGATATGATAAAGCTCAGCCTAGAGGCGGGCCAGAAGAGTAGAAGTTAGGTTTTTGGCCTTCTGCCCCATCCCCACCCCCAAGACCTTATTCCACACTCACATAGAAGGCCCTCAGGTCCAGCACCATGGCCCTGAGCTCTCTATAGGCTGCCTCATCTCGCTCATGCACCAAGGCCCGGTAATCCATCTGGGATGTGGGAGGCAAAGCTGAGTCAGCCCCAAGGAGGGCTAGATTAGTAGTTTGATTTCCTCATAAAGGGAATAGGTAACTTGAAGATAAGCCCTTTCTCAGCACCAAAAAATGGGATACCACAGGACAAAGCAGAGGAAAGTGTCAAAGTTGTCGAAGTCCAAGTCAGTTTTTCTAGGCAATGCTTTTAATTCTTTTTTTTTAAATATATATTTTCTTTTTAAAAACTCTTTCTTTTTTTTTTTTTTTTTGTAGTACTGGGGATGGAACCCGGGGCATTCTACCTCTGAGGTACACCCCCAGCACTATTATTATTCCTTATTTTTTGAAACAGGGTCTCACTGAGTTGCCAAGGGCCTCACTAAGCAGCTGAGGCTGTCCGCCAACAGTGATCCTCCTGTCTCAGTGTCCCAAATGCTGGGATTACAAGCGTGCACTGCCACACCTGCCTAAACACTCATTTTTTTTGTTTTGTTGTTGTTACTTTTTTCTTATAGGCAATGATTTTAGCTTAATATTCTCCACACTGAGAAAGCCATGAAGAAGACAAGGAGGACCTATTCCCACATTCCCCTTACCCCCCCCCCCCAGCCAGCCTCAGCTAAAAGGTTGGTGGACGATGCACTCACAACATGGGTCTCCTTGGAGGCTTTGGCCACAGCATCCCCTCGTTCTGAGAAGTACCTGCCAGAAGCAAGAGGACATCACTGAAATCTGTGTTCTGTGAGATATTCAAATCCACACACCCTTTCCAAAGTCTCCCCTCACCCTGATGATACAGCCTGGCTTTAGAAGCCCAAAGAAATGCCCCCAAGGCCTCCAGGCAGGTTTCCAGCTGCCTTACTTGGAAATGGTTGTCTGGAAGGCTTCCACTTTGGTCTTGACTGCATTCACCCTCTCCAGCACCTTCTCCTATGGTGACATGCAGGCAAAGAAAACACTTCATATCCTCCCTCCTTCACCATCTCCGTCTTCTTCCTGGCTCATGTCTAGCTCTTATCTTACTTCCAAGACTCCCCCTACTTTCACCCTTTCCTTACCTGGATTGCCACCCCAAAATCATTTCCATCCTCAATCTTGGGGATCAGGTGCTGGATCCACGTGATCACCTATGTTGAAGGGAGGAATCATTTAACAAACCTACTGGGTTTTCTTTTATGCTACTCTCTAATTATAGCTATATTTATTTGAGTACCTATTGTCAGGCACTAACTATGCTATAAATCATTTATCTCACTTAATCACAGCAACCTTTCAAGGTGTATATATTCTGTGTGTGTGTGGGGCACTGGAGATTGAACCTGGGCGTGCTTTACCACTGAGATACACCCCAGCCCTTCTTTCTTTCTTTCTTTCTTTCTTTCTTTCTTTCTTTCTTTCTTTCTTTCTTTCTTTTTTGGTGGTACTCTACTTCTGAGCTATAAGTTGCAGAGGGCCTCACAAGGTTGCTGAGGCTGGTCGTGAGCCTATGATCCTCCTGTCTCAGCCTCCCAAAGTACTGGGATTTCAGCTCACACCACCATGCCCAGCTCCTTTTCAGTTTTTATTCTGAGTCAAGATCTCACGAAGTTGACCAGGCTCCCCCTGCCTCAGCTTCCCAAGTAGCTGGGATTACAGGCTTGTTCTACCACAACCAAAGTATATATTCTTATTGTACCCATTTTTTTTTTTTTTTTGGTGGTACTGGGGTTCCTGGAAACCCTACCTCTGGGCTACACCCCCAAACCTATTTTATATTATTTTTATTTGGAAACAGGGTCTCTTAAGCCAGCGAGGCTGACTTCGAACCTGCACGATCCTCCTGTCTCAGCCTCCCAAGCGCGGGGATTACACATGTTGGCCACCACGCCTGGCTTATTGTACCCATTTAACTGAGGTATATATTCTTTTTTTTTTTTGTGGTACTGGGGTTCCTGGAAGCCCTTCTACCTCCGGGCTACACTCCCAGACCCATTTTTACATTTTTTATTTGGAAACAGGGTCTCCTAAGCCAGCGCACGCGGCTGGCTTCAAACCTGCGCGATCCTCCTGTCTCTGCCTCCCAAGCGCGGGGATTACAAGTGTGCGCCACCACGCCCGGCATGAGGTATATATTCTTATGGTACCCTGAGTTATAGAAGGACTTAAGGTTATCATCTAGATTAGAGAATTAGGATTTGAACCCAGTTTCCCACCAAGGCCCATGCTTTTATTTTTATTTTACTTTTTGGTACATATGGCTAAACTCAGGGGTATTCTACCTCTGTGCTAAACCTCCAGCCCTTTTTATTTATTTATTTTATTTCAAAACAGGATCTCATCAAGTTGCTTAGGCTGGCCTCAAACCTGAAATCCTCCTGTCTCACCCTCTCAAGTACTGGGATTATAGGTATGGACCACCATACCCAGTTAAAGCCCGTAATTTTTTTTCCAGTACTGGAGATTGAACCCAGGAAATTCTACCTCCAAGCTACACCTCCAGCCCTATTTTTATTCTTTATTTGAAACAGACTCTCACTAAGTTGCGGAGGGCCTCACTAAGTAGTTGAGACTGGCTGGGAACCCGCGGTCCTCCTGTCTCAGCCTCCCAAGTACTGGGATTACAAGCGTGCACCACCACGCCCGGCAAGCCCATGCTTTTAGACCAACTCACTCTATGATATCACCTCCACAGTGGACCTGGTACAGCAATAGGTTCTGAGGTTGTATGGGTGGATATAGTATAGTCTCTGATTTTGAGATTTCCATTGTAATACCAGAGGTCTAGCAAATGATGATAAAGGGGAAAGGGGATCTAAACCCAAGGCACAGGAAGAAGTAGGACTCTGAGCTAAGAACTTGCATCTCTGAAAGAGACCGGGGCCTGGCCTTGCTTATTTTCTCTTCCCACTTCCCTCAGTTCCCAGGCTTACCAGAATGCATTTCTCTTTGAGAGTCCAGACTTCTGGCTTAACCAGAGCAAGCAGGGCCAGGACCTTCTCATTCCCGGGGAGAAAGCCGCACTTAGGGACTGTGAGAAAGAGGAGATTTGGGCCCTTTCTCATCCACAAGTCAAAGGGCCATTTCCCTTCCCTAGTCACCCTTTCCTCCATTACCTTCTTTCTTCTCCTGCTTATCTGTTTCCATCTAAGGCAAGGAAAGAGAAAGTCGCTTTAGAAAAGTCATGGAGATCAAAGGGCTACCATATCATTGGGTTTATAGTTTGAGCCCTGCACCCTCAATACCTCACCTCATCATCCTTGGGTGGGGGGTCTGGGATGGGGATGTCCAGTTGTGCCCGGAGGGAAGTCAGGTCGGCTACGTTGAAGGAATCCTCCTGCACAGAGCTCACTGTCAGCAGCTGCCCAGCCTTGTCCCCTCACCCTGAGTCATGGCTCTCCCTCCACACATTCCATCTGCCCTTTGTCTCCCAACCTTGGCTCAGGACTCAAACCATCCTATCATTCTCTTTCTTTCTTTCTTTCTTTCTTCCTTTGTGTGTGGAATTGGGGATTGAACCCTGTGGTGCTCTACTTCTGAGCTACATCCCCAGCCCTTTTTTACTCTTTTTGTTTCTGAAACAGGGTCTCACTAGGTTGCTGAGGCAAGCCTCAAACCCATAATCTTCCAGTCTCAGCCTCCTAAGTACTTGGATTACAGGTATGCATCACCATACCTGGCCTTTTTTAATGGGGCGGGGGTACTAGGGATTGAACCAAGGCGTGCTCTACCTCTGAGCTATACACCCAACCCTATTTTACTTTTTATTTATTTATGTGTGTGTGTGTGTGTGTGTGTGTGTGTGTGTGTGTGTGGTACTGGGGGTGGAACCAGGAGCTTTTTCTACCTCCAGGCTATACTCCCAGACCTGTTTTATACTTTATTTGGAAACGGTCTAAGTTGCTGAGAGCCTCACTAAGTAGCTGAGGCTGACTTTGAACCTGTGAGATCCTCCTGTCTCAGCCTCCCAAGTGCTGAGATTACAAGCATACACCACCATGCACAGCTATTTTACTTTTTATTTTGAAACAGGGCCTCCTCACTAAGTTGCTGAGACTGGCTGAAAACCTGCAATCCTCCCGTCTCAGCCTCCCAAGTACTAGTATTACAGGTGTGTGCTGCCATGCCCAACCATTCTACCATCTCAGTACACCATTCGCAACATTTTTCTCTGTGCTGAGCCCAGATGTTAGCTAGAGAGAGCAGAGGGAAAGGGGAGAAGAGAGGGAGAGAGGCTATAGGGTGGGGCAAAAAGGGCCCACACTACTCACTTGCAAGAGTTGACTCAGGTATATGATTTTCTGTGGCAAGAATCTGTAGAGGAATTCTTCAGCCTGTGGGTTACATCGCAAGGGTGGGGAATCATGGAAGACACTTAATGATATGTGTGAGAAGTGAGACTGGACAGGCCCTAGGACATCATTAAGTCCAAGACACATAAGTGAGGAAACTGAAGCCCTGGAAATGAAAAGACCTGCCCAAGCTGGTACCTGGCAAAGCCAAGTTTAGGGCTGTGATATTCTGCTTTGGTGGCTGTCTTTCCCTCCCCATCCAAGACAGGAGGGAAGTAGCAGAAGGGGAAAGAGTCTTAAGAGGGGTCAGATAAAAGATGGAAATCAGTCATTAGGAACTCATCTTGGGTGAGTGTTTGGTAGGGGAAGTAGAGACCAAGTCTAGGATGGGTTTGAGGATCACTCTAGGAGGTTATGACCCTCAAGTATATTGCTGTAAGTTTCTGGGTTACATCGCTTGAGTTCAGACAGACTTACCTCCTGGAAAAGGTTTTGTCTGAAGACATCCACCTGCACAGACAGCAATACCCGGATGTTGGTTAAGGGTGTCAGTTGTCAAGAGTATGATATCAACAGCAACGGGGTGCACTCCAACTGTCTCAGGCCTTTCCCACAAGCCAGTTTCCCCCAGAAGCCCCTGCTCAAAGCGAAGACTGGGTCAAGTGCAGAAATGTGGGAATCCCCGGCAGAAGTGAAAGGCAACAGAAAGACCGGAGGAGTTCTCTGGCACGGCCTTGGTCCCCTGGCGCACCCAGCGTGGCCTCCATTAAAGGGCTCCCCGTCCCCTTTAGGGTCTCCGGCTCCTGGTTACCTGTTTGCGAGCCTCCCCGCTCAGGCGCACCGCACAAGGCTTGGCCATGCTGCTCCACTTGCAAAATCTCTGGTCTCCGGCTAGCCGCCCGGCTTTCGCTTTCACTCCCCAGGTCCAGGCCCGCCCCCCTAAGCCCCGCCCCTTTTCTGCTTTGCCCCCTCCCCCTGGAGGGCCGCAAGCCTAGGTACTCCCCCAGCCATTCCCAGCCAGTTGCCACTAGAAGGGGCGGCGCTGGGTGGGTCGCCAGCCCAAGGGCTGTCCGAGGGAGGGACTTGAGAGTGGGACCCTGTCGACTGGAAACGGGGCTGTGCTTCGGAGAGGGGCGGGGTTATGGCAAAGACGGGGTGGGGGGGCGAGTCCAGGCTTGGAGTGAAAGGGGGATCCATAGGCTGAGCTCCTCCAACAGGCTCGAATGTGAGAAGAGCCCGAAGAGGGATCCGAGCGAGGGGGAGGGATAGTAAGAGGGAAGGCCTGGGGCGGAGAAGTGATAGCAAGATGCGCTGCAGAGCAGGCGTGCGGGCTTCCCCAGGGAGGACGCCTTGCCTGGAGGACAGACAGAGGGGCGGGACTCCCTGGAGCCGGGCTAGGGCAGGTTAGAGTCCGGCCCTGGCCAGGATGGGACCTCCGCGGTGGGGACTCGAGCGGTCGAGATAGAGGAAGGAAGGCTTTGAAAGAAATAGTTTAACCCCACGCTTCGGTCTACCCGGAAGGGGCGGAGCCGGCCTGGAGGAAGGCGGGGAAAGGCTTGTGAATTGGCGAAAGCTGCTGGAGACGCTGAGGGAGGAGCCAGGGATTGTTGGTTCCTCATTGGCTGGAACCTGGCCTTTCGTCTTGGACACGCCCCCTGCCTTCCTGTCCTCCCATTTCTTAACCTTAAGCCCCTCCCCTTCCTCTGACGCGTCGCAGTCCCGCCCTCTTTCCCACTACTTCCTGTTCCCGGCTAAGCCTGGCTCTGGGCCGGGGGCTGGAGGCTGACCGTGGCCTGAGTGGCCCCTGGCGGCTGCCAGGCCGCCAAGCCCGAGGTCAGGCGTCCCGGAGAGGTGGCTCTCGGGCCGTGCAGAGCCTTTGCCGGGTCCTGGCGGGCTGCGAGGCTGGGCTGACTCCTGTCGCGGGATGACGGGGGAGGAGGAGCGAGCCTTCCTGGCGGCCCGCGAGGAGCTGGTGAGCGCCCTGAGAAGGGATTCTGGGCAGACGTTTTCCCTGGAGCAACTTCAGCCACTGTTGGCTACCTCGCTGCCGCCGGCCGCCCGCTACCTGCAGTTGGATGCCGCACGCCTGATCCGCTGTAACGCCCACGGGGAGGTGAGGCCAGGCCCGTCCAACCCAGCTCGGAAAGGGGACTTACTTGGGTTCTGAGGTCGGGGCTGGGCTCACAGTTTTCCTCTCCGACTGCTCCTAGCCCCATAACTACCTCAACACTCTGTCCACGGCCTTGAACATCCTGGAGAAATATGGCCGCAACCTCCTCAGCCCTCAGCGACCCCGGTACTGGCGCGGAGTCAAGTTTAATAACCCGGTCTTTCGTAGCACGGTGGATGCCGTGCAGGTGAGACCTTTGGGCTTTACGAGAAAAGGGAACTAGATCTGGGTTGAGGTTTGGCTAGAAAGGGCCTAAAGCCATGATGGATGGAGGGGGGGAGTGGTCCAGTCCTATTGCCAACAGGACCTGTGAGCCTGTGGTTCCAAATGTGTGGCAGGGGGGCCGGGATGTACTGCGATTGTATGGCTATACAGAAGAGCGACTAGATGGATTGAGCTTCCCCGAAGGGCAGGAGGAGCCAGATGAGCAACAGGTTGCTACAGTCACACTGGAAGTGCTGCTGCTTCGGACGGAGCTCAGTTTGCTGCTGCAGGTGAGATATTTCTCTAGTCCTAAGTACCAGGCTGGGGAATCTCACCTAACTTAGGTAGTTTGAGGTCCTCCATGCTGCTGAACCATGGGCCTAGTCTGAGAACTCCCCACAGCAGTCTGAGAGCTCCAGGTACTGTTCCTGTATCACTCCCTGTGACCGTTAGGGAACCAGGACTGAGAGCCTTGTTCCAGGGCTCTAGGTGAGAACTCTTTTTCATCTCATTTGCAGAGTACTCACCCACAACCGAAGGCACTGAAGCAACTGCTCCAAGACAACATAGGAGATGATGTAAGGAGGGCAGGAAGGGTGCTGTTGAACAACGGGAACAGGGGTTGTAGGACTCTTGTGCCCCCAAACCTTTGCCCATTCCTATCTATTTCTTCCTCAGATGCTGCAACTTTCAGAGTTTGACCCCCTACTGAGAGAGATTGCTCCTGGCTGCCTTACCACACCCTCTGTCCCAGGTATTATTGGTCCCAAGTGTGGGGCAGTAGTAGAATAAACCAAATAAAATTTGGAATCCCTCCCCAATCCATATTCTTTGTTATCTTTGTTGTTGCTGTTTTATTTAGAGATTAAAATTATTTATAAGCCGGGCGTGGTGGCACACGCTTGTAATCCCAGCATTTGGGATGCTGAGACCAGACGATAGCAGTTCGCAGACAACCTCAGCTACTTAGGCTCTCCGCAACTTAGTGAGACCCTGTTTCAAAATAAAGAATAAAAAGTAGGGCAGGGTGTGTAGCTCAGAGGTCAAATGCCCTTGGGTTACATCCCCAGACCTGCCCCCCCCAAAAAAAAATACACACACACACACACACACACACACACATATACACATATATAATATATATATTATATAGTATATAATATATTTACTTAGTCTGGTGTGATGGCACATGCCTGTATTCCCAGTACTTGGGAGGCTAAGACAGGAGAATATCAAATTTGAGGCTAGTGGTAGCAGCTTGAGACCCTGTTTCAAAATAAAGAACCGGAGCTGGGCTTGGTGGCATATACTTGTAATCACAGTACTTGGAAGGCTGAGATAGGAGGATCACAGGTTTGTGACCAGCCTCAACTACTTAATGAGGCCCTCCCAAACTTAGTAAAACCTTATTTCAAAATAAAGGATCATGTCGGGCATGGTGGCACATGCTTGGAATCCCTGCGCTTGGGAGGCAGAGACAGGAGGATTGCGCAGGTTCAAAGCCAGCCTCTCTGGCTTAAGAGACCCTGTTTCCACATAAGAAAGTATAAAATAGGTCTGGGAGTGTAGCCTGGAGGTAGAAGGGCTTCCAGGAACCCCAGTACCACAAAATAAATAAAGGATAAAAAAAAATAGGGCTGGAGTGTAGCTTGGAGGTAGATGCCCCTAGGTTCAATCCCCAGTACTGTGAAAAGAAAGAAAGATAGGTAGGTAGGTAGGTAGGTAGATACATAGATAGATAGAACCGGTCATGGTGGTAAAAAAAAGAAAGAAAGAAAGAATCGGGCATGGTGGCACATACTTGTAATCTCAGTACTTGGAAGGCTGAGACAGGAGGATTGTGGGTTCACAGCCAGCCACAGCTACTTAGTGAGATCCTGTTTCAAAATAATGAAAAACAGGGTTGGGGGTGTAGTTTGGAGGTAGAATGCCCCTGGGTTCCATCTCCAGTACCACATTAAAACAAAACAAAACAAAAACAGCTATTCAGCTTCAGTTATTGTAGGTTCAAAGCCTTGGCAACTTAGTGAGATTTTCAGCAACCTAGTAAGAACCTGTTTCCAAATAAGGATCGGGTTCAGAATTGTAGGTTCAAAGCCAGCAATTCAGATTCAGCGATCACAGATTCAAAGCCTTGGCAATTTAGTGAAGCTCTCAGTTATGTAGACCCTGTTTCCAAAAAAAGAAATAAAATCAGGCTGTGGGTATAAACTTTTTTTTTTTTTTGTACTGGGGATTAAACCCAGGGCCTTCTAACTCTAAGTTTATGCTACCTCCTAGCTATAACCTGAACCCTTTTTAATTTTTAACTTTTTGGTACTAGTCTTTTTATTTTTGAAACAGGGTCTCACTGAATTGCGAAGGGCCTCTCTAGATAGCTGAGGCTGTCTGTGAACCACAATCCTCCGGTCTCAGCCTCCAAAATGCTGGGATTACAAGCGTGCGCCACCACGTCCAGCTCTCTCCATCCCTTTTTATATTTTATTTTGAAATGGGCTATCACTGGGTTCCTCAGAGCCTTGCTGTGTTGCTGAGGCTATCCTTAAATTGTTTTCCTTCTGCATCAGCCTCCCCAGTACTGGGATTGTAGGTGTGCCCCAACACACCCAACTACACCTGGCCTTTTTAATAAAACTGTTTTTTATTTTTTTGCTCTTGTTTTCCAGGCTCCACTCCTAGTCCTTGCTTTCTCTGTGGTTCTGCTCCAGGCACACTGCACTGTCCAGATTGTAAGCAGACGTTGTGCCCAACCTGTGACCACCTGTACCATGGACACCCATCCCGAGCTCATCACCTCCGCCAGACCCTGTCTGCGGCCCTCCAGGCTACCCACATGAGCCCCAGGTGAATGGCTTTCTGTCCTTGGTGGGATTAAAATTAAGAGAACTTAAGGTCATTTAAGTATTGAATATCATGTTCCAGGTTCTGTGTTAAAGTATGTTTAGTAAGAACCAGGAATGATGGCGCATGCTTGCAATCCCAGCATTCGGGAGGCTGAGACCTGAGGATTTTGGTTCACAGCCAGCCTCAGCTACTTAATGAGGCCCCCCTATAACTTATTTTGAGACCCTGTTTCAAAATAAAGAATAAAAAATAGGGCAGGGGGTGTAGATCGGAGGTCCAATGCCTCTGGGTTCCATCCCCAGACCTGCGGGAAAATAAAAAGACTGTTTAAATAGAGGACTAGCATCAAGTCACAGCCCTTGAGATTACAGACATACATACATCAAGCGACAGTGGGAATGAGATAGGCTATTGTGCCAGGCGTGGTGGGGCACGCCTGTAAACCCAGCATTTGGGAGGCTGAGACAGGAGGGTGGTGGTTCACAGACAGCCTCGGCTCTTAGTAAGGCCCTTTGCAACTCAGCAAGATCCTGTTTCAAATTACAGAATAAAGCCGGGCGTGGTGGCGCACGCTTGTAATCCCCGCGCTTGGGAGGCTGAGACAGGAGGATCGCACGGGTTCGAAGCCAGCCTCAGCTACTTAGTGAGGCTCTCAGCCACTTAGTGAGACCCTGTTTCCAAATAAAATATAAAATAGGTCTGGGAATATAGCCCAGAGGTAGAAAGCCTCTGGGTTCCACCCCCAGTACCACCACCAAAACAAAAACAAAATACAGAATAAAAAATAGAGCTGAGGGTGCAGCTCGGAGGTAGAATGCCTCGGTTTCAATCCCCAGTACCACAATAAAAAAAGAAAAAGGCTATTGTGATATGCAGATAGGTAGTAGGTGGACCCAATCTGATCTAAAATATCAGCTCAATCAGTTGGCATTATTTTAATCATGGGTTAGGCCCTATGTTAGGGATATCTACCTGGAAGGAATGAGCTAAAAGCTGTCATATAAATGTTGAACAAGCTATGGGTGTGGGAGTGTTCAGACAGAACAGCATGTGCAAAGGCCAGAGCCAGTTGTCATTACGTAGGAAATGGGAGATGCATAGGGGTGAGGGACTGAATCACCAGGTTCCAACTCCACAGGTCATGTCTGCTTTTCTCTTCCAGTTTATCTGCCTCAGCCCAACCACGGCCCCACTCAGCCTCTCTGCTGGCCCTAGGAGATAGCTCTCTTTCTTCCCCTGATCCTGCAAGTGCCTGTCTTCCCTGGCAGTGTGCTGCTTGTTCCATGTTAAATGAGCCTTTGGCAGTACTCTGTGTGGCCTGCGATCGGCCCAGAGGCTGTAAGGTGTTGGGGAATGAGGATCCCCAAGGAACTGGGGGCCTAGAACCTGAGCTTGCACGGGGTCAGTGGGCCTGCCAGAGCTGTACCTTTGAGAATGAGGCAGCAGCTGTACTCTGTGCCATATGCGAGCGACCGCGGCTGGCCCAGCCTCCCAGCTTGGTGGTGGAGTCCCTCCAGGTAACCTTTTCCTGGTCTTTCCAGCTCTTTATTTGCACCTGTCACCTCAGGTCGTTCTCTGTTTCCCCATTCCCTGTTTCCTTCAACTCTAGTTCTGTCATTAATCTCAGCCACTCAGTCAATGGGATAATTTTCTCTACCTTCCCAGCAGGGGGATACTTTGCTCTCCTCTGCCCAGACTCAAGTCTGGGACTGTATTCACTGTACCTTCTGCAACTCGGGCCCTGGCTGGGTATGTGCTATGTGTAACCGGACCAACAGCCCCATTCCAGTACAGCATGCCCCCCAGCCCCATGCCAGCTCTTTGGAAAAGGGACTCCCAAAGCCTGGGCCCCCACGACGTCTCAGTGCCCCCCTGCTCAGTTCCTGTGGAAGCCCTGAGAAACAGCGCCAAGACAAGATGCGAGAGGAAGGTCTCCGGCTAGTGATCATGATCCGGGTAAGGACTGTGCCTGGAATGGGGTGGGGCTGGGCTGGTGGGGGAAGGAAGATGCTGTAGCTTATTTAATAGAAGTTTTTATAAAACTTGTCATTGTTGGTAACTTCCTTTTATTGAACCCTTCTCAAGTGACAGTTAACTGTGCTATGCATTCACTAGTCGGTCACTTGATCAGTATATCAGAGCTTAGCCACTGTCAGCATCTTAGATCAGGCTGAGGGTGGGTGGAGGGTGCCCCTCCTGAGGGGCCTTTGCTCTGGATGTGACTATTTCTTAGGAAGGAGAAGCCGCAGGTGCATGTCCAGAGGAGATCTTCTCAGCTCTTCAGTACTCAGGCACCGAGGTGCCCCTGCAGTGGTTGCGCTCAGAGCTGCCCTATGTGCTAGAGATGGTGGCTGAGCTGGCTGGACAGAAGGACCCAGAGCTGGGTGCCTTTTCCTGCCAGGAAGCCCGGAAAGCCTGGCTGGATCGTCATGGCAACCTTGATGAAGCTGTGGAGGAGTGTGTGAGGACCCGGAGGAGGAAGGTATCAGCTGTGCTGAAGGTGGGATGAGGTTGGACTCTCAGAGTCTCTCACTGCTTCCTTGCTTTCCCCCTGTACCTGTTGTCTTCTCCCAATTTGTAGGTGCAGGAGCTTCGGTCCCTGGGCTTTGGGCCTGAAGAAGGGTCTCTTCAGGCATTGTTCCAGCATGGGGGTGATGTGGCACGGGCCCTGACTGAGCTACAGCGCCAGCGCCTGGAACCCTTTCACCAGCGCCTCTGGGACAGCGGCCCTGAGCCCACTCCGTCCTGGGATGGACCAGATAAGCAGGTGCTGGGCGGAGGCAAGACGCCCGAGGGCCCACCTAGAGGGGCAAGAGGAAAGACAGTAGGAGGATCCCTGGGGTTTTAACATTTTCTCCTCCCTCCACCTGAATCACATTGCAGAGCCTGGTCAGGCGACTCCTGGCGGTTCACGCACTCCCCAGCTGGGGCCGGGCAGAGTTAGCGCTGTCGCTGCTGCAGGAGACACCCAGAAACTATGAGCTGTTGGATGTGGTGGAAGCTGTGAGGCATAGCCAGGACCGGGCTTTCCTGCGCCGCTTGCTTGCCCAGGAATGTGCCGTGTGTGGTTGGGCCCTGCCCCGCAACCGGGTAAGCCACTCCCCACTATATCTGGTCTTAGAATTATTTTGTTTCCCACCTTGCCCCTGTCTGGCCCTGTCTTCTTCTCTTCTATTGCCCAGTACTCCTGAAGGCTTCTGAGAAAGGGGGTGGGCAGGGGCAGGCTACCTTCTTCCTTGTAAAAAATGTTTTATTATGCCGGGCGTGGTGGCGCACACATTCGGGAGGCAGAGACCAGAGGATCGCGGTTCGCGGACAGCCTCAGCTACATAGCGAAGCTCTTTGCAAATCAGTGAGAGCCTGTTTCAAAAAATAAAAAGACTAGCCGGGTGTGGTGGCGCACGCTTGTAATCCCCGCGCTTGGGAGGCGGAGACAGGAGGATCACACGGGTTCGAAGCCAGCCGCACTGGCTTAAGAGACCCTGTTTCCAAATTTTTTTTAAAAAGTATGAAAATAGGTCTGGGAGTGTACCCCAGAGGTAGTAGGGTTTCCAGGAACCCCAGTACCACCAAAAAATTAAAAAAAATAAAATAAAAAATAAAAAGACTAAAAGATAGGCCTGGGGATGTAGCTCAGAGGTAGAATGCCCCTGGGTTCCATCCCTACTACCACAAAAAAGAAAAAAAAATGTTTTATTATGGGAACTTTCAAATATTGTATTGTTAGCTTTCCATTCCTATAATAAGTCTGAGGTAATCAACTTATAAAAAGAAAAGTTTATAGCTGGGCGTGGTGGCGCACGCTTGTAATCCCCGCGCTTGGGAGACAGAGACAGGAGGATCGCACAAGTTCAAAGCCAGACGTGCTGGCTTAGGAGACCCTGTTTTCAAAAATAAAAAAGTATAAAATAGGTCTGGGAGTGTAGCCCGGAGGTAGAAGGGCTTCCAGGAACCCCAGTACCACAAAAAAAAAAAAAAAGAAAGAAAGAAAAAAGAAAAGTTTATTATAGCTCACAGTTTTAGAAGCTTCAGTTCATGATCAGTTGACCTATTAATTTGGGCCTATGGTGGTACATCATGGTGGTAGTGTGTGGTGGAGAAAAACCACTTACCTAGCTAGGTGTAGTGGTGCACGCTTGTAATTCTAGCATTTGGGAAGCTAAAACAAGGAGAATCGCAGTTTGCAGACAGCCTCAGCTACTTAGGCCCTTTGCAACTCAGTGAGACCCTGTTTCAAAATAAAGAATAAGCCGGGCGTGGTGGCGCACCCTTGTAATTCCCGCGCTTGGGAGGCAGAGACAGGAGGATCGTGCAGGTTCGAAGCCAGCCGCGCGCGCTGGCTTAGGAGACCCTGTTTCCAAATATAAAAAAAATATAAAAAGAGGTCTGGGAGTGTAGCCCGGAGGAAGAAGGGCTTCCAGGAACCCCAGTACCACCAAAAAAAAAAAAAAAATAATAATAATAATAATAATAATAATAATAAAGAATAAAAAATAGAGCTGGGGGTGTAGCTCGGAGGTAGAATGCCCCTGGGTTTTATCCCCAGTTCCGCAAAAAAAAAAAAAAAAAAAAGAAAAAAAAGAAAGAAAAACCACTTACCTCATGCCCAGAATGCTGAAGAGAAGTCCCACAACCCTCTTCAAGGCCACCCTTGTAATGATTTGAAGATCTCCCATTAAACCCCAATTCCTGAAGGCTCTACCATCTTCAAATAGCACCACCCTGAGGAGCAAGCCTTTATCACATGAACCTTTGCAGGGACCCTAAAGATCAAAACATAATCCCAGTATTTGGGAGGCTGAGACAGGAAGATGGCAGGTTCCAGACCAATGTTTTGTTTTGTTTTGTTTTGGTGGTACTGGGGTTCCTGGAAGCCCTTCTACCTCTTGGCTATGCTCCCAGACCTATTTTTATACTTTTTTTTTTTTTTTTGGCGGGTCTGGGGATGGAACCCAGAGGCATTTGACTTCCAAGCTACATCCCCTGCTCTATTTTTTATTCTTTATTTTGAAACGGGGTCTCACTAAGTTGCAGAGGGCCTCACTAAGTAGCAGAGGCTGTCCGCGAACCGCGATCCTCCAGTCTCAGCCTCCCGAATGCTGGGATTACAAGCGTGCGCCACCATGCCCGGCTTACTTTTTTTTTTTTGAAACAGGGTCTCTTAAGCCAGCGGGGCTGGCTTCGAACCTGTGTGATCCTTCTGTCTCCGCCTCCCAAGCGCGGGGATTATAAGCGTGCGCCACCACACCCAACTAGACCAATGTTTTTGAAATACATGTGTGTGAGCTGGGTGTTGGTGGCACACACTTGTAATCTCAGCATTTGGGAGGCTGAGACAGGAGGATCATGGTCCGTGACCAGCCTCAGCTACTTAGTGAGGCCCTTTGCAATTCAATGAGACCCTGTTTCAAAATAAAGAAAAAAATAGGACTGGGGTTGTAGCTCAGATGTAGAATGCCCTGAGGTTCCATCCCTAGTACCACAAAAAAAAAGAAGAAGAAGAAGAAGAAGTGTATATATGTGTGTGTTTGCTTGTCTAGGAATATAGTTCGTAAGTAGAATGCTAGATTTAATCTCCGGTACTATACATGTTCAAAAAAAATTCAGGCCAGGCGTGGTGGCGCATGCTTGTAATCCCCGTGCTTGGGAGGCAGAGACAGGAGGATCGCGCAGGTTCGAAGCCAGCTGCGCGCGCTGGCTTAGGAGACCCTGTTTCCAAATAAAAATATAAAAATAGGTCTGGGAGTGTAGCCCGGAGGTAGAAGGGCTTCCAGGAACCCCAGTACCACCAAAAAAAGAATAATAATAAAATAAAATAAATTCAAAGCTGGGCATGGTGGTATATGCCTGTAATCCCACTACTTGGAAGGCTGAGACAGGAGAATCCCAGTTTCGCAGCCAGCCGCGGCAACTTAGTGAGGCGCTCCACAATTTAGTGAAACCCTCTTTGAAAATAAAATAATAAAATAAGGCTAAGGGTTTATCTCAAAGGTAGATTGCCTAGTACCACCACCAAAAAAAAAAAAAAAAAAAGGCAAATAATAGCAAGCTGGGTGTGGTGGTACATGGTTTTAATCCCAGTACTTGGGAAGCTGAAATAGGATCACAGGTTTGTAGCCAGCCTCAGCTACTTAGGCCCTCCACAACTTAGTGAGACTCTGTTTCAAAATAAAGGATAAAAAGTGGGCTGGCAGTTTAGCTCCTTCTTCAATCCCCAGTACAACAAAAAAATATTTTTTACTTTGAGACAGGGTCTTGCTAAATTGCCCAGGCTTGACTCGAATTTGCAATCCTTCTATCTCAGCCTCCTGATTATCTTGGGATTATAGGCACATGGCACCTCACCTCATCTGGCTTTAATTTTTGCTGAGGGTGCTGGGCTTGTGGCGCACACTTGTAATCCCAGTATATGGGAGGCTGAGACAAGAGGCTCACAGTTCACGGACACCTTCAGCTCCTTAGTGAGGCCCTTTGCAATTCAGTGAGACCCTGTTTCAAAATAAAGAGTCTCATTAAGTTGCCGAGGTTAACTTTGAACCTGCTATCCCTGTCTCAGCTTCCCAAGTATCGGGATTATAGGTATGCGCCACTATGCCTGGCCCAGTAATTCTTTAATATCACCAAAATATCCAGTTGGTTGGAACAGTCCCTTATATCTCCTGAGTTCCTACTTAATCTAGGTAGAAGCAGCAGATCTTTGGGCAGATACAGTGCGGTTTAGTTTGTCTAGCTCTCATATATTTTGTTTTGTTTTTACAAGAAGTTCCAGTAGTATATAGAATCCTATGGATTCTTCATCTACCTTCTCCTAGTGGTGAAATTTTATATAATTATAGTGTAATACCAAGACCAAGAAAGAAGGCAGGCATGATGGCACACACTTGTAACCCCACTGACTTGGGAGGCTGAGGCAGGGGATCACAAATTCAAGGCCACTCTGGGTAAGTTCACAAGATCCTATCTCAAAATAAACCAAAAGGACTGTGGTAGAAGATAGAGTGACCCTGGGTTTAGTCCCTAGCACCACAAAAACAAAGAAGAAATATACAATATTCACTGTACTACAGATCTTGTTGTTTAAAAGGATGTGTGTGTAGTTCTACACAAGTTTATCTCATACATAAATTCATATAACCACCACTATAATCAAGATGCAGATTGTTAAGTGGCCACAAAGGAGCCAATTTATGGGACCCCTAGAGTCGTGAGCATCCTCAGTCTCCTGGTAGCCATCTCAATAGTGTTGTCATTTCAAGGATGTGATTTGTATACGTGCTTTTAATTATTCCAATATAAATGCCTTTAGAAGCCGGGCATGGTGGCACACACTTGTAATCCCAGCATTTGGGAGATATGAGGACCAGTTTGTGGACAGCCTCAGCTACTACTTGGTGAGGCCCTGTGCAACTCAGTGAGACCCGGTTTCAAAAATGAATAAAAAATAGGGCAGGGGTGTAGCTTGGAGGTCGAATGCCCCTGGGTTCCATCCCCAGACCCGGAAAAAAAAAAATGCCTTTAGAGAAATTCTTGCATTTACTTTATTTGTTTGTTTATTCATTCAGTTATTTTTGTGGTTCTGGGGATTGAGCCCAAGGGCATTCTGCCTCTGAGCTACCCCCCAGCCCTTTTTTTAAAATATTCTTTGTCTTGAAATAAGGTCTCACTTGGTTGGTTGCTAAGAGTCTCACTGAGTTACTGAGGCTGGTCTCAAACCTGCGATCCTCCTGTCTCAGCCTCCCAAGTACTGGGATTACAAGTGTATACCACCATATCCAGCACATTTACTTTAGATCTCAACATCTTTTGTTTTCCTCCACCCAGCTATCTTCAGACCTTTGGATTGTTGGGTTGCCTGCCTGCCACTTGCAGTTTGCTACCCTTGCCCATTTCATTAGACCATGCTTTCTTGGCAGACATCTGGCTCCTGCCCCTTCCCCGGGCTGGAGGCTGTGTCTTCTGACCTCTTCCCTTCCCCTCTGTCTAGATGCAGGCCCTGATTTCCTGCGAGTGCACCATCTGTCCCGAGTGCTTCCACCAACACTTCACCATTGCTTTGAAGGAAAAGCACATCACAGACATGGTGTGCCCTGCCTGTGGCCGCCCTGACCTCACGGACGACACACAGTTACTCAGCTACTTCTCCACCCTTGACATCCAGGTACTGGAGCCCTGGGGCTCAGATGTCCTAGATTTTGAACAGGAACCCTACCAACTCACTGCCTGTGCATTCTGTCCCCAGCTCCGAGACAGCCTAGAGCCAGATGCTTATGCACTGTTCCATAAGAAACTGACCGAGGCTGTGCTGATGCGGGACCCCAAGTTCTTGTGGTGTGCGCAGGTGAGTGGACTGACCAGAAAAGCTGGCCGTGGGTGGGCATGGGTGATACCAGGTCAGTCCTCTGATGGCTCTGTGCTCTTGCACTCAGTGCTCCTTCGGCTTCATATATGAGCGTGAGCAGTTGGAGGCGACATGTCCACAGTGTAACCAGACCTTCTGTGTGCGCTGCAAGCGCCAGGTGAGTCACATTCAGCCTTTTACAGATACCTTGCTGAGCTGCTGCCAGGCACTATGTTAGACTCAGGGAATGAATTGAAAGGCAGCAGAGATGTGTTCTGAGCTCAAAGAGGAAGAGAACAGGCACATGTAGAAAGGGCAAAAGGGAAGGGAAGGAGAGAGGGAGAAAGAAGAAAAGGAAGAAGGAAGGGAAGGAGGAAGGAAGAAAATTAAAAGGAGGAGGAAAAAATTATACATAGGCACATGTTTTATGGAGAAAACCAGTAGGAATCTGAGATACAGATTAGGAACATGAGCCAGGTGTGCTGGCACATGCCCCTAATTCCAGTACTTGGAAGGCTGAGACAGGATTGCAGGTTCGAGGACAGCCGTGGCAAGTAATGAGACTTTCATTACTTGAGACCTTGTTTCCAAATAAGAAATAAAATTGGGCTGGGGATGTAACACTAAGGTAGAATGCCTCTGGATTCCATCCCCAGAACCACAAAGAAAAATAAAATAGAGCTGGGGGTAGCCAGGTGTGATGGCACACGCTTGCAATCCCCGTGCTTGGGAGGCAGAGACAGGAGGATTGTGCAGGTTCGAAGCCAGCCATGCTGGCTTAAGAGACCCTCTTTCCAAAAAAAAAAAAAGTATAAAATAGGTCTGGGAGTGTAGCTCGGAAGTAGAAGGGTTTCCAGGAACCCCAGTACCACCAAATTAAATAAATAAATAAATAAATAATAAAATAGGGCCAGGTGTGGTGGCACACACTCATAATCCCAGCATTTGGGAGGCTGAGACAGGAGGATCACAGTTTGTAGACAGCCTCAGCTACTTAGACCCTTCACAACTCAGTGAGACCCTGTTTCAAAAGTAACGAATAAGAGCCGGGCATGGTGGCGCACGCTTGTAATCCCTGTGCTTGGGAGGCTGAGACAGGAGGATCATGCAGGTTTGAAGCCAGCCTCAGGTACTTAGTGAGGCTCTCAGCAACTTAGTGAGACCCTGTTTCCAAATAAAATATAAAATGGGTCTGGGAGTATAGCTTGGAGGTAGAAAGCCTCTGGGTTCCACCCCCAGTACCACAAAAAAAAAAAAAAAAAAAGTTTAAACAAAAATATTGAATAAATAGTCAGGCATGGTGGTGCACGCTTGTAATCCCAGCATTCAGGAGGCTGAGACCAGAGGATTGCGGTTTGCGGACAGCCTCAGCTACTTAGTGAGGTCCTCTACAATTCAGTGAGACCCAGTTTCAAAATAAAGAATAAAAACTAGGGCAGGGGGTGTAGCTCGGAAGTAGAATGCTTCTGGGTTCCATCCCCAGACCCACACACACACAAAAAAAAAAAGAATTAAAAAAATAGGGCCAGGGGTACAGCTTGGAGCTTGGAGATAGAATGCCCCTGGATTCCATCCTCAGTACCGCAAAAAAATAAAATAGGGCTGGGGTGTAGCTTAGAGTTAGAATGGCCCTTGGTTCAATCCAGAGTACTGCCATAACATACACATATACATTTGTATATTATATTATCATATATTATACATATAAATAAATTAAAATAAAATAGGGCTAGGGGTGTGGCTCAAAGGTAGAATGCCAGTGGCTTATAATCCCAGTACGTGGGAGGCTGAGACAAGATGATCACAGGTTGCGGCCAGCCTCAGCTACTTAGTGAGGCCCTCTGCAACTTAATGAGACCCTGTTTCAAAATAAAGAATAAAAAACAGGGCTGGGGGTGTAGCTCGGAGGTAGAATGCCCCTGGGTTCAACCATCAGTAGCACAGAAAAAGAAGATAAAAGGGACAGAGTTGAGGTAGGTTTGCATGATGAAAACAAGACTTGGGAGTGAGATGAGGTAGTACTAGGAAATGGAAACAAGAGAGCCCCTCAGTTTTAGGATGTGAGCAAATGGTGGACAGCATCAGTATCTGCTACGTTGAGGACCACTGGAATTGAGTGGAGGGGCCAGGAAGAAGGGGTAGGGATGGGATAGAGCATCCGTGCTCAGCCTGCTTTCCTTCTGGCAGTGGGAGGAGCAGCACCGAGGACGGAGCTGCGAGGATTTTCAGAACTGGAAACGCACCAATGATCCAGAATACCAGGCCCAGGGCCTGGCGATGTATCTTCAGGAAAATGGCATTGGTAAGGCCAGTGGCGTTGACACTGTGAGTCCATCATTAGCGGCACCTGTCTTGAGGGCCCGGGGCTGCCGTGGCAGCTCCAGCCCTGACCGCGTGTCCCTTACAGACTGCCCCAAGTGCAAGTTCTCGTACGCACTGGCCCGAGGAGGCTGCATGCACTTTCACTGCACCCAGTGCCGCCACCAGTTCTGCAGTGGCTGCTACAACACCTTCTACGCCAAAAATGTGAGCCCAGAGTGGGGAGGGGCTTTCATTGGGTTCAAGGGAGGAGGCCATTAAGGAGCAGGCAGGGGAGAGAAGAGGCAGTCAGTAAGATGTAAAGCACCTCTGTTTCTTCCCTCCCCTCGGCTTGTTCCGGACGCTCAAATGTCTCTATCCCCATCCCCACCCCTGTGCCCCTTACAAAGGGATCCCCGAGAGCCCAGGACCCCCAACAGTCTCCAACTTCCTCTCTCCCGTCTGGGTTTCCACCAGAAATGTCCGGACCCTAACTGCAGGGTGAAAAAGTCCCTGCATGGCCACCACCCTCGAGACTGCCTCTTTTACCTTCGGGATTGGACTGCTGTTCGGCTCCAGAAACTGCTGCAGGTCAGAGATGGCCAGCCCAGCTGGGTTTAATGTTGCCCAGGAAAAGGAGGCAAGGTCTAGGGTGGGCAAGAATGTAAAGCATCTCTGCTAGGAACTGCAACAGTGGCTGGCATCAGGGGGTATAACACCCACCTTCTCTGTTCCCTCAGGACAATAATATCATGTTCAATACAGAGCCTCCAGCTGGGGCCCGCACAGCCCCCGGAGGTGAGTACCAGGAAACGTCTCCGAGAAAGGGAGATGTGGTGCTGGGCTCCCACAGGTGGCTGGCAGAGGAGCGGTTGGGTCTGGGATCACTTGTGCACCCTTAGCAAGTTTATTTACCTTCTCAGGTCTTATTTCTTCCACTATAAAATGAAAATACTAATAACCACTGTGTGGCTAAGGTTATTTTACATAAGACATCATTAGCCGAATGTGGTGGCACACACTTGTAATCCCAGCATTGGGAGGCTAAGACAGGAGGATCATGGTTTGAGGACAGCCTCAGCTACTTAGGCCCTTTGCAACTCAGTGAGACCCTGTTTCAAAAATAAAGAATAAGCTGGGAGTGTTGGCGCACGCTTGTAATCCCAGCACTTGAGAGGTTGAGACAGGAGGATCGCACAGGTTCAAAGCCAGCCTCAGCTACTTAGGCTCTCAGCAACTTAATGAGATTCTGTTTCCAAATAAAATAGAAAATAGGTCTGGGAGTATAGTCTGGAGATAGAAAAGCCCTGGGTTCCACTCCCAGTAAAATACACACACACACACACACACACACACACACACACACCAAAAAATAAAAAAATAAAGAATAAAAATAAGGCTAGGATTGTATCTCAGAGGTAGAATACCCCTGGGTACCATCCCCAGTACCACCAAAAAAAAAAAAAAAAAAAGCCGGGCGTGGTGGCGCACGCTTGTAATCCCCGCGCTTGGGAGGCTGAGACGGGAGGATCGCACAGGTTCGAAGCCAGCCTCAGCTACTTGGTGAGGCTCTCAGTAACTTAGTGAGACCCTGTTTCCAAATAAAATAGAAAATAGGTCTGGGAGTATAGCCCAGAGGTAGAAAGCCTCTGGGTTCCACCCCCAGTACCACCAAAAAAAAAAAAAAAAAAAAAAAAAAATCATTAAAGCACCTGGTCTTTAGTGCTAAGTGTTTTCTTATATTCTCAAATGATTATTATTCATTAAGTAACTCCATCAGTGAGTGAGTGAGTGAGTGTGTGTGTGTGTGGGGGGTGGTACTGGGAATTGAACCTGGGGGTATACTACCTCCACGCCACCCTCCCAGCCCTTTTTACTTTTTTTGTGTGTGTGGGTGGGTCTAGAAATGGAACCCAGGGGCATTTGACCTCTGAGCTATACCCCTGTCCTATTTATTTTGAAACGGTTTCTCTAAGTTGGCAGAGGGCCTCACTAAGTAGCTGGTACTGTCCACGAACTGCGATCCTCCGATCTCAGCTTCCCAAATGCTGGGATTACAAGCGTGCGCCACCATGCCCAGCTCCCTTTTTACTTTTTGTTTTGAAACAGGCAGGGTCTCCCTGGGTTGCTGCTCATCTCACTACTTGCTGAGGCTATATCCTCAAACCTCTCATCTCAGCCTCCAAAGTACTAGGATTACAGGCATGTGCCACCATGTCCAGCTTATCAGTATCTAATGATACCTGCTAGTTGTAGGGTACTGCATTAGGTTCCAGGAGGGCAACAGATAGGTATTATATAAGGTTCTAACCTACCCTAGTTAAAGGAAAGACCTTCACAAGCTTACGTTAACCAGTATTTTAGAGCTAAATAATAACCAAGAAGGCTGTCTCCAAGGAGTATGTGATTATGGACCAAAGCCAGCTTGGATAAAAGTAGGGAGATTAAGGTCTTTGCCTTAGTTAGTCTGCTGCTGATGGCATACCAGTTACCCCTCCCCTGGTAGAGCGGGGAATCACCAGTTACCCCTTTCCCCCAGAAGACTTTGTGCTCAGACTCTTCTCTGGAGGCTACCTCCCGATGCTGCATAGATATTCCAATTCTCCGGGGGCTTGTGTTTGGCGGCATCTTAACAAAGGGTTCTTTTCCTTACCCTTAGGTGGCTGCCGAGTGATGGAGCAGAAAGAGGTTCCTGATGGGTTCAAGGATGAAGCCTGTGGCAAGGAAACTCCACCTGGCTATGCCGGTCTCTGCCAGTAAGTGTCAGGCAGGGCATGGGGTGGAGCATGGTGTTGGGATGGGGAGAGGAGTGGTGAGGATATGTCTGGGCAGTAAAATGGGATCTCTGGGAGCAGTGCCTCCTGCAAAAAGTGGGAGGGAGAGGGATCTCTGGGTAAGGGCACGGGAGGGTGGTGGAGGCAGCATGCATGGGTTGGTGCTGCTAACAAGTACAACAGGCAGTCTCGTCTGTCTGCGGATGCCAGTGCGTAGCAAGTGTGATGCACACTCATATTAGCCAACAGAAGGCAAACCGTCTGCTCTCTCATCTTGCCAGGGCACACTACAAAGAGTATCTTGTGAGCCTCATCAACGCCCACTCGTTAGACCCAGCAACCTTATACAAGGTGGAGGAGTTGGAAACGGCCACCGAGCGCTACCTGCACGTGCACCCCCAGCCTGTGGCTGGAGAGGATCTTCCTGCTTACCAAGCCCGCTTGTTACAGGTAAAGCCTTCACGCAGCCTTTTACCCCTGACACCACCCTCCAGAAATCACCGGTCCTGTCCTGTTTCTGAGCTCGGGGCCTCCATTATCATTATCCTTGTTCTCTCTTTACAGAAGCTGATGGAAGAGGTACCCTTGGGACAGAGTATCCCCCGCAGGAGGAAGTAGCTGAAGGCAAGGATCCTAGCCTGGGTCCCAAGGCCCAGCTCCCTCAGGAACAGCTCCAGCACCAATAAAGAGGCATCTTACCGCCCAGGCTTCTTGGTGGTCCTTCTTCCTGGCCCCATTATCTAGGGGAACCAGGGGAAAGGGGGTGGAGAGAATTTTGCTGAGGGGGCCCCCCTGCAGTCTATCATCTGACCTGCCCTGGACACAGGGCCAGGAAGAAACTGACACCATAGATAGGCAAGGGAGCCCTCCCATCCAGCCTCCTGGCCTGGTCTTCCCTCTGCCTCCCTTCTTGTTTTCATCCAATTTGGCTGGTATCTGAGGTCACCCAATGTGCATCAGGCTGGCACTGTACAGAAACACAGATGCACAGGTGTACACTGCGATCCAGGTGTACACTGCAGGCCAGACTCAAGGAAACTGGCTTCCTGGGGAAGCAGCAACATCGCAGGGAAGGCCAGATACAAGTAAGGATTCTCTGAGGGAGGGGAAGGAGCCTGGCAGGTGGTTTGGGGGCCTCCTCTGCTCTCTGGAATTCTGACAGTGAGATTCTCTGCGGGCTGCTTCCCCTGGTGGCAACCGGTTACATTGCAACTCAGATCACGTGATTTCTGGGAACAGGCCCTCCCTGAAGGAAACTGAAACTTAGGGTGGGAACTGTAGAAAGGGGTGGAGAGATCAGAAGCTGCCTAACCGGAGCTCAGCTGAGGCCCTCTGCTCCCTGGGGCAGCCTGGACAGTATCTCAGGTAAGAGCAGCCAAGAATAGGGGTCGGCCTGGGATTGAGCTGGAAGGACCAGCTGTGTGGAGGTCAAGGTTGCGTTCCTCTGCTAGGCGCAGGGATAGAAGGCCTGGGAGTCAGGAAGTAGATTTGGCCTGCTGGTGAGAGACTGATGAGGGTTAGTGCCCAGTCCCTGTAGGCAAGGGGCAGGGAGGGGCCACCAGCCGCCCATAGAGGAAGGCTCTAGGTCCAGCCTCAGTTGGCCTTGTTTGTTTTCTTGTGGCCTTGCCTACTTCTGCTGCATCACTCCCCTGCCTCCACCTCCTGGTCTTCAGCCCCTACCCACCCCTGGGGCAAAGAGGGAATCCATAGTTGTGGGAGTGACAGGTACAGAGTACTGGTGGGCTTCTCAGAAGCAGATATTGCCTCTGCAAAGTCGGGAATGCAGACAGCCTCAGACCAGGAGCAGAACACCAAAGAAATTCTTTCTTACCTCTTTGGAAAATTTTTAAGGCCAAGGCTCGGGTTCCGTCCAGGGTGTTATTACATTTTCTTTCTTTTTTTTTTGTACTGGTTGAACCTAGAGGCATTCTACCTCCAAGCTATACCCCCAGCCTGATTTTATTTCTTATTTGGAAACAGGATCTCACTAAGTTGCTGAAAGCTTACTAAATTGCCAAGCTGGCTTGAATCTGCAGTCCTCTTCTCAGCCTCCCAAGTACTAGGATTGCAAGCAAGCACCACCATGCTCAGCTTACTTTTTATTTAATTAATTTGTTTATTTACTAATGTGTGTGTGTGTGTGTGTGTGTGTGTGTGTGTGTGTGCATGTGTGTTACTGTGGATTGAACCCAGAGGCCTTCTACCTCTGAGCTACACCCCCAACCTATTTTATTTTTATGTTGAAGTGGTCTCGCTAGGTTGATGAGTTATTACTTGGCTGGCCTCAAACCTGCAATCCTCCTGTGTTAGGCTCCTGAGGCCTGGGATTACAAGCGTATGCCTCCACGCCTGGCTAGAATTTTTTTTTTTTAAGTAATTGCTAATAAAGGCAGAAACAAAGTAATTCTTACCTCAGAGAATGTTGAGATGTGCCTAGAGCCAGAAGATTTGTGTCCCAGATAGGGTGTCCGGGAGCTGTTGCCAGAAGCTGCCCCCAGTAGTCTTAGCAGATTTTCTCTCCCAGTGTGTTAGTTTAGTCCTGATGCTCTTTGCTCCTCTTATCTCTCAGGATGGCAACAGGCAGGGTACGTAGTACCCGAAAGCTCCGAAACTGGGTAATTGAGCAAGTGGAGAGCGGGCAGTTCCCCGGAGTGTGCTGGGATGATTCTGAAAAGACCATGTTCCGGATTCCCTGGAAGCATGCAGGCAAGCAAGACTTCCGGGAGGACCAGGATGCTGCCTTCTTCAAGGTGAAAGGCTTGGAAACCATCCCCTTCAAGTAAGGGATGAGCATAAAATGGCTTGCTTACCCTCGATGCTTCTGTCTGCCGAGGCCTCAGCAAAAGGGCAAATTGGAGAGTAGAACCAGCTGTGTCACTTGCAGAAGCCATCTGAAATGAAAACTCGGGGCCCACCTTCAAAAATTACTAAGGATTTCGCCGGGCGTGGTGGCGCACGCTTGTAATCCCCGCGCTTGGGAGGCGGAGACAGGAGGATCTCGCAGGTTCGAAGCCAGCCGCGGGCGCTCTGGCTTAGGAGACCCTGTTTCCAAATAAAAATGTAAAAATAGGTCTGGGAGTGTAGCCCGGAGGTAGAAGGGCTTCCAGAAACCCCAGGACCACCAAAAAAAAAAAAAAAAAATTACTAAGGATTTCAAGATGGCAACAGCAGAACATAAACCCATTCCAAGTGTATCTGAGCTGAGAGCCTGGAGAGTGCTCAAGCCACATGCCTGTGAGGCCAGCTCTGTTGGAGGGACAGCTGGGTATATTACACCTTGCCTTTTTCCCTTCCTCTCTTAACTAGGCCTGGGCAGAATTTAAGGGAAAGAATAAGGAGGGGGACATGGGGGGCCCTGCTGTCTGGAAGACTCGCCTGCGCTGTGCCCTCAACAAGAGTCCTGAATTTGAGGAGGTTCCTGAGAGAGGCCGTATGGATGTCGCTGAGCCCTATAAGGTATACCGGCTGCTGCCAGCAGGAACCCTCCCTGGTGAGTGTCCCCTTGCGCAAAGGCTCCCTGAATCAGTAAATTAGGGAGGAAGGATGGAGATGATCCTCCTGGGAGGGTGGTGGGCCTCCCTCGCGCCCCTCAGAGTGCCACCCTGTCCCTGCCCTTGAGGAGCTACTGTCCAGGTTCCTTTCCCAGTCTTGCCCCTCTCTCCTTTCGCTGTTTCAGACCCATCCTCTACCTTCTTTTCCTGAGTAAGGCCCTAACCTTTCTTTACCCTCAACATTGCCACAGCCCAGCCTGAGACCAGAAAGTCACCATCAAAGCGACACCACAGTTCTGTGTCCTTAAAGAGAGAAGAAGATGAGAATACCATGAAGAGCCGCACACTCAGTCCCCCCTGCCACCAGGACCCCCTCAGTAATGTGAGAACTGGGGGTGGGGACAGAATGGGCCTGAGGGCAGGACAGCAAGGAGAGAGAGATGGGCTGATGATAGCCGCTGTGTCTACAGGAGGCAAGCTCGGATGGGGGAACAAGCCACTCGGACAGCGGGGGCAGTAGCAGCAGTCCTGAGCCACAGGAAGGTACCACCTCCTCTGCTGTCTTCCTGCCACACCCATTGGCCCTTGGGCTCCCCAGTCCACTCTGACTGACCAGTGCCTTTGCCTCCCTTCCAGGTGCAGAAGCCACTGAGGCTGCTAGGGAAGAGGATCCAGCATCCATGGAGCGTCTACTCCCCCTGGACTTGGGTACTTGGCACTTTGACTCTTTCTGCTCCCTTCCCTCAGTCTGCTTTCTCAGACCTCAGTGCATGTCTAGACAGCCAGGGTTGACAGCAAGCTGGGCCTGCCATACTTAGACACAGGCACCGGTCTCTAGGCAGTGAGAATCCCATGTGCTTAACCCAACTCTACAAAGCATTATTTCTTAAGAACACCAGCTTGCTGTTTCAAAAGAAAAAATAAGCAGGGCGTGGTGGCGCACGCTTATAATCCCAGCATTTGGGAGGCTGAGACAAGAGGATCCCGTTTGTTGACAGCCTCTGGTACTTAGTGAGGCCCTTTGCAACTCAGTGAGACCCTGTTCCAAAATAAAGACTAAAAAATAGGGCTGGGTGATCCGGGCGTGGTGGCGCATGCTTGTAATCCCAGCATTTAGGAGGCTGAGACTGGAGGATCGCAGTTCACGGACAGCCTCAGCTACTTAGTGAGGCCCTTCACAACTTAGTGAGACCCTGTTTCAAAATATAGAATAAAAAAACAGGGCAGGAGGTATAGCTCGGAGGTCAAATGCCCCTGGGTTCCATCTCTAGACCCACAAAAAAAAAAAAAAATAGGGCTGGGGTGTAGCTCGGAGGTAGAATGTCCCTGGATCTATCCCCAGTAGAGCTGGGGGGGGGGGACCAGCCTGCATACTCTGTTCCTGGACATCCATGTTGAGATGCTGATTTTTTTTTTCTCTTTTTTTTTTATGGTCCTGGGGATGGGACCCAGGGGCCTCTACCTCCGGGCTAAACTCCCAGACCTATTTTATACTTTATTTGGAAACAGGGTCTCACTAAATTGCTGAGAGCCTCACTAAGTAGCTGAGGCTGGCTTTGAACCTGTGCAATCCTCCTGTCTCAGCCTCCCAAGCATGAGGATTCCAAGCATGTGCCACCACGCTTGGAGAGACGCTGATTTCTTTACATTTTACAGAGGCCCAATCTCTGGGAACCTCTTGTAAACTGCAGGACCCTGGGCATTAAGCCCTGATACTGGTGAATCCAGATATTAGCTATTTGAGTGACAGGAAAACCTAACAGGAAGCCCCTGGTGGGTAAGAGCAGCAAGGGGAGTGAGGATGAGGAGAGGAGGACACTTTTTCTAACCTCAGGTGCGCTGCTGCCCCAGCCCCATAGCCCCGTAGCCTGCTTTGTCTTCCCCAGCCCTTGCTTGTTTTCCCTTTCTGCACCTCAGTTTTCTCACTGGCAAACTGAGGACATTGATCGCAAGCCTTGATTTCCAAATCAATTTTGTTGATTGATTTCCAAAGCCTTGTGCTGATCAGGCGTGCCCTGGGGAGAGGGACTGCAACAGCCTGCTCTCTTCTCCAGCACCTGGTGTAGCTGGGCTCTTCTGTCCCCAGACTACTCGCTGCTACTCACCTTCATCTACAGCGGGCACGTGGTGGGCACAGCCCAGGTGCACAGCCTGGACTGCCGCCTTGTAGCCGAGCCCTCAGGCTTCAGGAGCACCATGGAGCAGGTCGTGTTTCCCAAGCCTGACCCACCGGAGCCCACCCAGCGCCTGCTGAGCCAGATTGAGAAAGGCATCCTGGTGGCCAGCAACTCCCGAGGCCTCTTCGTACAGCGCCTTTGCCCCATCCCCATATCCTGGAATGCACCCCAGGACCCGCCTGGGCCAGGCCCGCATCTGCTGCCCAGCAACGAGTGTGTAGAGCTCTTCAGAACCACCTACTTCTGCAGAGGTGAGGCTGCTCCATGGGCACCCAAGCCCCCGCTCCCTGCCTCTTAGTGACCCGTGCACACGCGCGACTTGGGTCCTGCCAGAACCCTGTCCGCCAGCAGATTCTCATAGCCTGTGTATGGCACCAGGGCATTTGTGTGTTGCATATTTTATGTGGCCATATGCTCAGTCCTGGCAGCTCTCCTTCCCTAACTAAGGTCATGGAGGATAAGATTTAGGTGGAGCCTAGCAAGAGAGTCACATTTTGGAGGGTACTGTCACATCAAAGCACACTCTACACAAGTCAGCACAGAGTTTTTGTTGTTCATTTTTTTAATATACTTCAATTGGTGCATTATAGTTTCGCATCTTAATGTAAATCACAGTGACGTGCATGCATGCACACAGCACGTGGCGAGTCCCTGGCTCCCTCCCTGCCCCCTTCCTGCCCCCCACCTCCCCATACAAGGTGCGGAGATTGACATTGATATTTCCACATGTGTACACAAAGCCAATGGTAGTCATTCCTTCCTTGATTCTCAATCTCCCCACTCCCCTCCCTCTAAACCACTTCCCTGGCTCCCCTGAAGTTTCTCCTCCATTATCCGGAGTCCCTCTGCTATCCCAATTACTCTCTAGCTTCTGCATATTAGAGGAAACATGACCCTTCACTTTCTGTGATTGGCTAATTTCACTTAACATGTTCTCCAGGTCTATCCATTTATCTTGCAAATGACGTAATGTTGTTCTTTTTTACTGCTTAGTAGAATTCCATTGTGTGTGTATCCCACAGTTTTGTAATCCTTTCATCTGTTTTTGGACACCTAGGTTGGTGCCATAATTTGGTTATTGTGAATTGTGCTGCTATGAACATGGATATGCATATATTACTGTAGTTCTCTGGTTTTAGCCTCTTTGGAAAGATATCCAGGAGTGGTATAGTCAGATCATATGGTGGATCTATTCCCAATTTTATGAGGAATCTCCACACTGATTTCCATAGCAGTTGAAATAATTTGCAATCCCACCAGCAGTGTTGAAGAGTTCCAATTTCCCCACAACCTCACTAGCTTTTTTTTTTTTTTTTTTTTTTTTTGGTGGAACCCAGGGGATTTCTACCTGGAGCTATACTCCCAGACCTATTTTTATGCTTTATTTGGAAACAGGGTCTCACTAAGTTGCTGAGAGTCTCACTAAGGAGCTGAGGCTGGCTTCGAACCTGTGTGATCCTCCTGCCTCAGCCTCCCAAGCGCTGGGATTACAAGTGTGCGCCGCCACACCCGGTCCTTCACTAGCATTTATTGTTGACATTTTTTTCTTTCTCTTTTTTTTTTTTTCAGCACTGGGGATTGAACCCAGGGGCATTTTACCTCCAAGCTGCACCCTCAGCTCTATTTTTTATTCGTGTGTGAGTGTGTGTGTGTGTGTGTGTGTGTGTGTGTGTGTGTGTGTTACTGAGGGTAGAACCCGGGTTGTTTTTTTTTTCCTACCTCCAGACTATACTTACAGACCTATTTTTATTCTTTATTTGGAAACAGGGCCTCACTAGGTTGCTGAGAGCCTCACTAAGTAGCTGAGGCTGGCTTCGAACCTCTGCGATCCTCCTGTCTCAGCCTCCCGAGCACGGGGATTACAAGCGTGCGCCACCACACCCGGTTCTTATTCTTACTTTTGAAGCAAGGCCTCACTAAGTAGCTGAGGCTGTCCATGAACTGTAATCCTCCTGTCTTAGCCTCCCAAGTACTGGGGTTACAAGCAAGTGTGCGCCACCACATCTGGCTTTTGTTTGACTTCCTGGTGATTGCCATTCTGATTGGGGTTAGATGGAATCTTGGTGTAGTTTTGGTTTGTGTCTCCCTTCCCCCTGATTGCTAATGATGGTGAACATTTTTATGGGTTTCTGTATGTTGGAGTGTTGGACCTATACCCTCTAGTAGTTTCTCTGGCCTAATTTCCAGCTGTTTGTTCCATCAGAGGTTTTGACCTCATGGCCGTCTCCTGCACACATACATCGTGTGGGAGCCAGTGCACCTTACATGCCCTGGCCCCACTGTACCCACTGCCACACTCTGGGCACTCCCTAAAGTTGGCCCTCTCTCCCAGCCATCTTAGAATTCCAGGTCCAGCCTCCACTCAACCCTAAGTCTGACTTTAGCAGTGGGGCTAGGCGATTAGGGGGATACACACACAGTATGGCTGTTCCAAGGCTGTGGATGACCTAGTGCTAGAAGGGTGAGCAAGCAGCAAAGGTTTTAACAGCCAAGGCTGCTGCCTGTGAGGACACTAAGCGCTTCCAGCGGAGCGCTGAGGAAGGGGCTCCCTTTCCTATTTGCACATGGGTTAGCAGCAGCTTAGTTCCCAGTATTTCTCCTGGCTGTACTGCCCCTTTGGCGTGGGTTCTTTGATACTCCCTCCTTGCTTGTGGTCCCCTTTTCTCCAACTCATGACCCTTTCTCTTTTAGACTTGGACAGGTATTTCCAGGGCCTGGGTCCCCCACCCAAGTTCCAAGTAACACTGCACTTCTGGGAGGAGAGCCCTGGCCCCAGCCATACCGCACAGAATCTTATCACAGTGCAAGTGAGTTCAGAACAGGGGCTGAGTAGCCTGTGATGGGGAGGAGGGGAGCGGTTTTCCAGAGGAAGGGCGTCTCCCAGGGGAGGGAGCTCTTGGGGTAGTGTCTGCCCTGCTGTGTTCACTGAGTCTCCTCTCTTGCCGCACAGATGGAGCAGGCCTTTGCCCGACACTTACTGGAGAAGACTCAAGACGAGCAGGCGGCCACTCTGCTCCTGGTGTAGAGCCTGGGGGACCCACCGGCCACCTCCCCTCGCCATTCTTCTGTCTCCTTTGAAATAGATCCATTCTTCACACTGTTGCTCTGCCTCCCTTTGTGGTGACTGTGATAGCTGCCTGTGAGTGATGTCTGAACTCCTTACATACCTTGGCCAGGGGAATTTTTTGAAGCTGGGCCCGGTGTCACAGGCCAGTGATCTTAGTAGTTGGGAGGTTGAGACAAGAAGGATCTAGGTTCGAGAACAGCCTCAGCAACACAGCAAAACCCTATCTCAAAATAAAAAATAAAGACTCCTGCCGGGCGTGGTGGCGCACGCTTGTAATCCCAGCATTAGGGAGGCTGAGACCTGGAGGATCGCGGTTCGCGGACAGCCTCAGCTACTTAGTGAGGCCCTCTGCAACTCAGTGAGACCCGGTTTCAAAATAAAGAATAAAAAATAGGGCAGGGGGTGTAGCTTGGAGGTCAAATGCCCCTGGGTTCCACCCCCAGACCCGCAAAAAATAAATAAATAAATAAATAAAGACTCATGTGTGGTGGTGCACAATTGTAATCCAAGCACTTGAAAGGCTGAGACAGGAGGATCTCAGGTTTGCAGTCAGCTTCATCAACTTCAGCCCTCTGCAACTTAGCAAGACCCTATTTCAAAATTTAAAAATGGGGCGGGGGTGTGTAATCCAGAGGTAGAATGCCCCTGGGTTCAATCCCCAGTACCACAATAAATGAATGAATGAATTAATTAATTGTGGTATTAGTACCACAGTAAAATAAATAAAGCCAAATATGGTGTTGCATGCTTGTAATCCCAGTACTTAGGAGGCTGAGACAGGAAGGTTTAGAGGTTCAAGGCCAGTCTTAGCAAATTGGTGAGGCCCTCCACAATTTAGTGAGACCCTGTTTCAAAATAAAGAATAAAAGCTGGGCGTGGTGGTGCACGCTTGTAATCCCCACGCTTGGGAGGCGGAGACAGGATCACGCAGGTTCGAAGCCAGCCTCGCCGGCTTAAGAGACCCTGTTTCCAAATAAAAATATAAAAAATAGTTGTCTGGGAGTCTAACCCGGAGTTGGAAGGGTTTTCAGGAACCCCAGTACCACCAAAAAAATAAATAAATAATAAAAAAGGGCTGAGGGTGTAGCTCAGAGGTAGAATGCCCCTGGATTCACTCTCCAGTACCACCAATATTAAATGCCGGGCGTGGTGGCACACACCTGTAATCCCAGTATTTGGGAGGTTAAAACAGGAGGATCACAGGTTTAAGGTCAATCTCAGCAATTCAATGAGATTGTCAGCAATTTAGTGAGACTCTATTTCAAAATAAAAATAAAATAGGAATGGAGTATAACTTAGAGGTACTCCTGAGTTTACTTCCCAGTACCACAAAATACATGCACATGTGCATACCAGGCATGGTAACACACGCTTGTAATCCCAGTACTTGGGATGCTGAGACAGGAGGATCGGCTTAGTGAGGTTCTCAGCAACTTAGACCCTGAATCCAAATATAATACTAAGCTGGCTGCCAGGCATGGTGGCTCATGCTTGTAATCCCAGCAGTTGGGAGGCTGAGACCGGAGGATTGCGGTTTGTGGACAGCTTCAGCTACTTAGCGAGGCCCTTTGCAACTCAGTCAGACTCTGTCAAAATAAAGAAAAAAGCTGGGCTTGGTGGTGCACGCTTGTAATCCCAGCACTTGGGAGGCTGAGACAGGAGGATCGCACAGGTTCAAAGCCAGCCTCAGGTACTTAGTGAGACCCTCTTTCCAAATAAAGTATAAAATAGGTCTGGGAGTATAGCCCGGAGGTAGAAAAGCCCCTGGGTTCCACCCCCAGTACCATACACACAAAAATAAATAAAGAATAAAGAAACATGTTTCCTCTAATATACCCAAACTAGGAAACACAGAGGATACCAGTGGGACTCCAGATAATGGAGGGGAAATATCAGCAAAGTTTGAATGGAAAGATAGGAGAGGAGGAAGGCTAATCTTGATTAATGAGGGTCTACATCTGAACATGTGTAAAATTATGAATATGACATGGTTACCCTGGACAATCATTGGTGGGAGGGGGGAAGGGAAAACGGGGGTGGGGGGAGAGGGCACCAAATATAGTTTAAATGTATACCATTTATGTTCAATAAAAAATTTGTTTAAAAAAGTTTAAAAAAATTTAAAAAAAAGAATAAAGAAGCCGGGCATGGTAGCCCATGCTTGTAATCCCCGCGCTTGGGAGGCTGAGACAGAAGGATCGCACAGGTTCAAAGCCAGCCTCAGCTACTTACTGAGGCTCTCAGCAACTTAGTGAGACCCTGTTTCCAAATAAAATAAAATAAAAGGTCTGGGAGTATAGCCCGAAGGTAGAAAGCCCCTGGGTTCCACCCCCAGTACCATACACACACAAAAAAAATAAAGAATAAAAAATAGGCTTGGAGGTCGAATGCCCCTAGGTTCCATCCCCAGACCCCCCCAAAACAACAACAACAACAAAACTAAGCCGGGCATGGGGGCGTGGTGGTGCACACTTGGAATCCCAGCATTTGGGAGGCTGAGACAGGAGGTTCATGGACAACCTCAGCTACTTAGTGAGACCCAGTTTCAAAATAAGGAAAAAAAAAAAATAGGGCAGGGGGTGTAACTCGGAGGTAGAATGCCCCTGGGTTCTAACCCCAGACCTGCCTAAATAAATAAATAATAAACAAGGAGCTAAGGTTGACCTGAAACTATGGTCTAGAAGCTGTGGGGCCTAAGTGGGGTGGGAGGAATCAGAGGGAGGAATTACTGAACCTGTACTTGCCTATATGGGGATCTTTGGGCCCTGGTGCTTCTTTCCCCAACACAGTGTCCTGTTACCCAACAGAAGAACAGTCCCAAACTCGTTCCACTGAGCCCCTTTAAAGACAACCTGGCCTAAAATGCCATGTTACCAGTACCCTGTTGGCTGATACTTGAGGCCTCCAACTGGCTGAGACTATTCTCCCTTTATCCTGTGTTCATTTTGCCACCAAACTGGAAGCTCTTCCCTGACAAGGCTGCTTATATCACCTGCTTTCTTTATGCTCACTCCCACTAGGCCAGTTCCAACCCAGGTCACTGCTCCCCTGATACCACAGCCTCCAGCTTCCCCTTCCCGCACACAACACCAGGTCGGCTTCCCAGACTCCTCCCTGTTACATGACTCGTAGAAACACAGCGGCTCAGCTCCATGGTCACATCTAGATCTGACCCTCTTAGGACCTTCCCGCCATCTCACTTGAGCAGCCTTGGTTCTGCCTTTGAGCCTCTGCCTCCTGGAACCTCCTTTCTTAAGTTTGTCTCCTGAACAGGCATCTGCACAAGCAGAGAAAGGCACTGTGCAAAGCCTTTTGTGCCCTCAATTTGCTGAATCCCTCTTGGAATTCCTTCTATCCTCACACTCCAGGTCCAGTCCATCAGCAAATCTATTCTTTTTTTTTCTTTTTTCTTTTCTTTGCGGGTCTGGGGATGGAACCCAGGGACATTCGATCTCCAAGCTACACCCCCTGCCCTGTTTTTTATTCTTTATTTTGAAACAGGGTCTCACTGAGTTGCAGAGAGCCTCACTAAGTGGTAGCTGAGGCTGTCCGCAAACCGCGATCCTCCAGTCTCTGCCTCCCAAATGCTGGGGTTACAAGCATGAGCCACCACGCCTGGCTAACAAATCTGTTCTTATTTCTGCAAAATGGGTCCCGAATCTGACCCCTCCTACTTTCCCCACTACCATTTTTGAACAAAGCACCATCTCTTCAGTTTCCCTTTGTTCTTCCTTGTCTCCTATTTCCATTCTTGTCTGTTTTCAGGCTGTTCTCAACACCGTAGTGATCCTCTTTGGCACATAAGTCTGATCACATCACTCCTCTGCTCAAAACCTCCCAACAGCTCTCAGCTCCCTCAGGGTGAAAGCCCAAATTCTTGCAATAACCCAGGGTTATTCTACTTCCAAGCTATACCCCCAGGCCTTCTTAGGTTTTATTTTTTTAAACAGAGTCTTGGCGCTAGATAGGGTGGTGCATTGCCTATAATCCTGGTACTTGGGAAACTGAGACAAGAAGATCACAGGTTGGAGGACAGCCTCAGCAAGTAGTGAAACTCTCACCAACCTAGCAAGACCCTGTTTCAAAATAAAGAATAAGAGTCGAAAGCCAGGCGTGGAGGCGCAAGGTTGTAATCCCACCATTCGGGAGGCTGAGACCAGAGGATCGCGGTTCTCGGACAGCCTCAGCTACTTAGGCCCTTGCAACTCAGTGAGACCCTGTTTCAAAAATAAAGAATAAAAAATAGGGTTAGGGGGTGTAGCTTGAAGGTAGAATGCCTCTGGGTTCCATCCCCAGTACCACAAAAAAAAAAAAAAAGAATAAAATAGGGCTGGGGGTATGGCTCAGAGATAGAATACCCCTGGGCTCAATCCCTAGTACCACATTGAAAAATGAAAAAAAAAAAAAAAAAAAAAAGAGGCCGTTCGTGGTGGTGCACGCTTGTAATCCCCGCGCCTGGGAGGCGGAGACCAGAGGATCGCGCAGGTCCAAAGCCTGGCTCGCGGGCTTAAGAGACCCTGTTTCCAAATTAAAAAAAAAAAAGTATAAAATAGGTCTGGGAGTGTAGCCTGGAGGTAGAAGGGTTTCCAAGAACCCCAGTACCACCAAAAGAAGAAAGAAAGAAAGAGAAAGAAAGAAAGAAAGAAGGAAAGAGAAAAGAAAAGAAAAGAAACAGGTCTCCCTAGATTTTTAAGAGTCTAAATTGCAGCCGGGCGTGGTGGCGCACACTTG